>NC_141602.1:30029989-30329989 GCF_047967505.1 Dipteris shenzhenensis
TCTGAATGGCATGACTCTATATGCAAAAATACCCCATTCTGTAGCAAATGCTATTTTTTATTGGTCTTTAGGAGCAATTTGCACTTGGTTATAACCATTGAAGCCATCCAAGAAGCTATATATTTCAAAACCTGCCACCTTGTCCAACAGTATTTCTATTAACGGTAGGGGATAATGATCCCTAATTGTGGCGGCATTCACATTCTTTAAGTTTACGCATATTCTGAGCTTCTTGTTGCATTTAGGCACAATGACAATGGGTGAAACCCAATCGGTGTGCTCTATCTCGTAGATGAATCCGGCATCTAAGAGTTTTTCCAGCTCACCATAAACCATGGTGCCATACTTAGGATTGCCACGTCTGGTGAAATTCCTTTCAATCTCTTTGTATGACCATGCTAGGCAGTCACAGTATTCCATTAGGAGTTCTTTGAGTTTGGTTTCATCTTCTTGTTGAAGCTGATTCCCAATGAAAACCAGTTTTTCTTCCTCCCCTTCAAAGGCAAGGTTTATTGTGCGAGTTTTTGCCGGTCCCTCATAGATTGGAGTTTCTCCAATGCTATCGATTTCTTGAACTTTAGATTCCTTAGTGGTCTTGGCATTGCTATTGGGACACTACCACGTGTAATTCTTGAAGTACTCCGGCACTTCTCGAAGATCGGCCTCTAATGATGTTGAACTAGCTTGACATGTGCCATGTTTACTGGGTGGCATAGTTTCATTAACCAATTTGTTAGGCTCTTTTTGACTTTCTTTTTTTGAAGTCTCTTGATCAAGCTTCATGTGCACATGTGGCTTATACTTTCGAAACTTCTTATGTTGGGAACTGTGGGGTAACTTTCCCACTAGTAAGGTGTTCCCAAGTAAGGGTTCATTTGCTGCACATACTCCTTCCAATCCCTCAGGGGACCATTCAAGAGGCGGTGGTTCTGATTTTGAGGGAGCTAGCTTTGCGAGATATAATTCGACAATCCTTGTTTGGACTCGTTTGAATTCATTGAAGTGTTCGGCCTTGGCTTTTCTGTGATTTCCTCCTCCAGCTTTCTTGCAGGATCTTCTGTTGTTATTCAACTTTGGAGGTTCAATTTTTGGAAGCTTGACTACCATTAGGGCATGAAGAATGGCTAGGTCATTGTCAAAGATTTGATCTTGAATTTAGCATTCTCAGCCTCAGTTTCGAGGTCCCAAGGGAAATTGGAGTCATCATTGGTATGGGTACTTGCTTCAGGTTCATTATCCCACTCGAGGTTAGCCATAAAGAATGGCACCTCTAGATCGATTGGTTCTTCATGTGTGAGTGCAGGATCTACCTGTAGCACCTTAGCATCTATCTGCGAGAAAATGGGGTCTAATGAATGGCAGTTGTCCATGGTTGCCAATGTTTGTATCCAGTTATTGGCATTGCTTTGGGAATCGCCCGCTATGGCACGCTGTTGCAGGGGAGCTGATTTGCTTGAGATCGTCATTGAAGATGTGTCATCCAACGCTCTAGGAACAATTGATTTTATAGCTCTTGTCCCCACATTCACCCTAACTGCAGTGTCACAATTTTGAATTGTCAGTCTATTAATTCCCCAGTCATGGAGGACTGATGCCTCCCGTAACTAAGGATGTCCCAGTAAGATTTGAGATGATTTTTTGGGGAGATCCAAGATTGTGAATTGAAGGGAAAAGCGGACTCCTATGACCTTTGTGGACATGCCATTCATTATTCCTAAGGGTTTAGCCCGTGAGTCATGACCAAGGCATATGTTGAAATTAGCCTTTTGCATTGGTGGGAGACCCCATTCATCGTAGAGCTCCTTTGATAGGACATTTACACCTGCTCCACCATCCACTATGGCTTGGACTTCATTATATGCCTTGTGGATCAAAGGCACAGTAATGTTGCATATGTCATCTCCCTCACCCATCTGCACAAGGATATCTTCGATGTCGTCCATAGGTGGGGGGGGATTTGTGAGTTCAATCCAACCTTTGAAACTCTCCCAGAGATTGGGACAATTCCGTAGGAGGATTCCGATGCGAATTGACACAGGGCAACTCAAGATGCTAGAGAGTGTGGCTCCTTCAAGTTGACGTGGCGGTACATTATGTTGTGGAGTCTGTTGTTGAAACAGAGCCTCGAGTACAGTATCAATACTTTGTGGGGCCAAGTCATGGGTTGGGTCTTGAGCTTGTTTCTCAGCCTCAAGTTCAACTTGTTCCTTTTGTACCCATTGTTGAAGTGCCTGAAAACGAGCCTTCTCCACTTCATCATTTGGGTATGGAGCTTCTTTTATTTGAGGCTCGGGAGCTGATGTGGATGAGCTTGGCTGCTCATTGCTTGGCGAAGGTGGAGGCACTTGTGCTTTCTTTTTAAGAAGTCACCTTGGTTGGATTGGAATGTTAGGGTCTTTGGTGGCCTCTTTCTACTGGCATGTAATTACATTCATAGGTTGTGATATTATGCTTGTCGACCCCAGACTTTGATGGTCCACCCCAATGATGCCGATTGGGATGTCGGGCTTAACCTTTGTTTGTTGTGGGACCTTATTTTTCATGGGACAATCCATACAGGCATGTCCTATGCCATAATCTCTACAGAGTGGTTGGAAAGTAGCGAGGCTACCACGATGAGGGCACTCTACGATCTAGTGATTTTCTCCACACCTGTAGCACTGATTGGCGCTCGATATGTATTGGGTCGAACTTGATTTACGTAGATTGGTATTAGACCCTCTATGCCTTCTACATAGTACATTAGGTACTCTACTTCATACTCGAATGGTGAGTCTACTTCCTCAGCTTGCAGTTGTTGTTGTATTGGAAATGCTTGAGGAGCTAGATTTGGCACTCTTGGATATGTTCATGGATTCGAATTCCTGGGTAATTGTGGGACTTGTGTCTAAACAAGAACAAGATTTAGCCTCGAAGCTGGGGGCGCTTGTGTAAGTGCCGGTTGCTTGTACACTGGTATGGGTGCCGCTTGGTATTGTTGAGGTCGAGGCGGGTTGTTGCACATGTTAAAGATGCAACTATTTTCATCATGGCCACCAACAATGCAGATATGGCACCACAATCTTAGCGGTGGATTTGCTTGTGCAGTGATCCTGGCTCTTAGGATCGGGCACTCATTTGTTGTATGATTGGCCATGCAGTGTGGACACCATACATTTTCTCGTGGTGGATAAGTCTAAGGTGGTGGCTGAGACAAGTGAAGCTTTTGTTCCATGGCCTGCATCATTTCGTCTTTTAGCTTCATGGTCATGGCCTCTAGGTGATCCTCATTTGATGTTTCGGCAGTGGACTTGGATTTGCCCTTTTTAGAGTGCTTACCCTATGCTTGGATTTGCCATCATCAATGCTAGTGTCAGAGTCAGTCATCCCATCCTCGATGTCAATGGCTGCCACATGAGCAGCACTGAACGTTTCATAGCTGCTAATCTTTTTCATTTCCTTCCAAATTTTCTTCCTTAGGTCTGTAATGAACCAAGCCATGAGGTACTTTGCATCGGGGCATGGGTCACATTTGGCGATTAATCTTTTCATCTTGCCCAGATACGTGTGTACATCTTCTCGATGGCCTTGTTCGATCTTGCTGAGTTGGAGAGCGGAATCATCTTGTAGTCTCTCCGTTTGAAAGCGCCTCTTGAATTATGTTTGAAGCAGGTCCCATGTGCCTCGTTCTTCCACTAGGATGTCTAGGTACCATTTAGATGCTTCATCGATTAAGGCCATGGGAAACCAGGCCACCTTGGTTTCATTGGATTGATCTCCACCCGCTCGGCATGTGGCATCAAAATGCTGGAGGAAACGGGTTGATCTCCCCTACCATTATATTTGGGAAGTTCCAATTTTCCCAGGGGGCACCTGCCTTGATTGTTATTATTTCTACAATTAAAGAAATTGTTAGTCTTTGCATCGAGGTCAATATCCCCATCATCATCGCGACGGCGTCCAGCCATGTTGTGGCGTGGAGGAGTCAAACGGATTTCTTGAATTTCAAGGGGGAATCGGAATAGAGGATTCTCGGAGGTACTGGTTATAGCGGAGGTGTATGCAAATTTGGCTAGCGTTGGAGTCGGAGGCGTTGGTCAAAGCGTAGCTGCATCCAGATTGGGCGAGACTTGCAAAGGGTGTCTCTGCCACAAGTGCACATGTTAATGTAGTTGTGTTTGGAGGGTTAGAGTTGTGTTAGTGTTGTAGGGACCGTCGTGTTAATAATGTGCCTAAGATTGTCCTATGTGTGTAGGAAAATGTGCCGATGCAAACGGATCGTCAATTGGAGGTCACAGCATAAAGATATGAGCGAATTAGTGCAAAACGAGGCCCACATGGGGTGTGAATGAGCGAGTTTAGGGATGCTGAAATGGTGTGCAATGGGCTAGAAAAATTCCCCGTAGCATGATGTTTTTGTGTGTGAAATCTGGGTTCAAACCGTGTCCAGTTTGGGTCTCAAATGGATGAGTTACGAGGGGTTAAAGAAGGGGAAAACATGGACGACCTTTTTTATGGGGTGGGGTGGGGGGGGCCTTGGTCTTAAGGTTTGGTGTGAATGGGCTTCAAATCTAACTGAGGGGTAGTAACTGACCCAATTTAGTTGACCTAACTAGCCCAGTTAGTCTAACTAACCTAATTGTCTAGTTAGATGCTTAACAGTTAGTCTAACCTAACCTAACTATGGTTTAAACT
Source organism: Dipteris shenzhenensis (assembly GCF_047967505.1). Classification (NCBI taxonomy): domain Eukaryota; kingdom Viridiplantae; phylum Streptophyta; class Polypodiopsida; order Gleicheniales; family Dipteridaceae; genus Dipteris; species Dipteris shenzhenensis. The sequence continues at coordinate 30,034,664 of NC_141602.1, forward strand.
AACTATAGCTAACTAAACTAATCACAGTTAGTTGAGCTAACCTAGTACAATCAAACTAGCCTAACTGTCCAGTTAGTCTAACTAGCTAACAATTAAATTAACCTAATTGTAAGTAACTAACCTAGAGTCAGACTAACTAACCTAAGTTAAACTAAACTAATCTAACCTAGGTTAAAGCTAACCTAACTAGGGTTAGATATAAGGTTAGGTTATGGTCTTTTTTAATAAATAAAAATAAATTACTTAATTATTAATTCTTTTTATAAAAAAATTACTGAAGGGGGGGGAGGGCTTCGCGCAGCAGGCGGCGACAGTGTCTAACGGGGGGCCTAACGGGGGCGAAGGTTTTCACAAACGGGGGAAAGGGAACTGTGGAGAGGAGGGGAAGGTTGTAGAGAGGGATGGATGAGGAGGATGATGGAGGGAGGAGGATGGGTGGGGAGGAAGGAGATGCAGCAGAAGGCACGCCAGGGGCACCGACGGAGGAGATGTTGGAGGGGCGAGGCGGGCGCCACCGCCCATTTGGTTGGTTTCGCCTCGGGCGAGCCGTCACCAACGAGTTGGTGGCACTGCTACTGTGGCGGGCATTGCTGCGCCGCGTGTGACTGCCCTTGCTATTAGAAGGTAGGGAGGGCTGGCGACCGAGAGGAGAGGGGGTGGGGGGGGGAGAGAGAGAGAGAGAGAGAGGGGGGGAGAGAGAGAGAGAGGAGGGAGGGGGGAAGAGAGAGAGAGAGAGAGAGAGAGAGAGAGAGAAGAGGGAGGGGGGGTAGAGACACACACACACACACACAGAAGAGGGAGGGGGGTAGAGAGAGAGAGAGAGAGAGAGAGAGAGAGAGAGAAAGAGGGAGGGGGGGAGGGGAAAGAGGGGGTGTTGAGGGGGGTGGAGAGAGGGGGGAGGGGGTGGAGGAGATGGTGGAGGGGGGGGGGGGTTGGAGAGGGGGGGGGTGGTGGAGATGGAGGAGGGGGGGGGGAAGGGGGGGGGGAAGGGGGGGGTGGATGGAGGGGGTAGTGGAGAAGGGGGGGACGAGTGGAGAGGGAGGAGGAGGGGGGAAGGGGGGGGTGGATGGAGGGGGTGGTGGTGGAGGGGGATGGTGGAGAGGGGGGGGGGGGGGGGTAGAGATGGAGGAGAGGGGGGGAAAAGGGGGGGGGTGGATGGAGGGAGGGATGGAGGGGATGGTGGAGGGTGAGGGGTGGGGGTGGGGGGTGAGGGGATGGTGGTGGAGGGGGGAACTGGTGGAGGGGAAGGGGAGGGGGGGGGGGGAGAAACTTGATGGACAAAAAACTTTGACAGAAATCCAAAGGGAGGAAGAGATGGTCAACTGAATGCTCTCCAAGTCTTTCTCGATGTAACAGGATTGTTAAGGACGAATGGACGGTGGGTGGATGGCTAGGTTATCGCTACGAGATGGGCTTGAAGTAACTCACCATGTGAGGATGGGAGTAGGGTGGTGGTTGATGGAGAGGGAGGAGTGTCTTGCGTAGGGCTCGGAATGGGGAAGAGGATGGAGGCAAGATGTGAAAGATGAAGAATGAGGGGGTGGAGTGGGTTTTTATAGGAAATGGGTGTAGGTTTGGGGTTAAAACCTAAACTCTTCCCAAGCTATAACTTTTATGGTTAGCTCGAATTGCTCTTCTGTAAAAAGCTGAAATGATCGAAATTGCAAACTCTTACGTATTCGTGTCCACTACTTAGCCTGATTTGTTTATCAAGTGGCTTCCTTTTAAGAAATAAAGAAAATTTCTTAAGGTAGTAACCCAAGGTTTTTCCCAATTCCACTTGCCCTCTTTTATTTTCTTATCTAAAAATAGATCAAAAATCTCTCTCACACATGCCTCCAAAATTTTTGCCTCTACCTAATCTCAGCTAACTTTGCAATCCACTCAGTCTTGCGTGAAACATTCTTAATCTTTAGGGACTAGTGATTACTTGATCATTAGCATCCATACAATTGTCTCCATGTGTTCACCAAGGAATATGTAAGATAGTGTGTGCTTTCATTAAAAAAAAATTCTTTAGTTGGTAAATTGACAATCTTTTTACTAGAAGCCAAATGTAAAGTAAGGGTATACAAATTGGCCCTTTGAATATTTGGGATTTTGAAGTAATGACTTCCCCCTGCACTGTCTATAGAAGCTTGTGCTTGTTTACCCATGTTTACCCTTGAGCGACTTACGTTAATAGCTCAAAAGATAGTCACCCGCTTTCAGCTACCTTTGTGTTACTCTAATCCTAATAGCTTTTGTTGCCTGAGTATGCTTTCCAAATCTTTGCTAGAAGACTGCCATAGTCAAAACTTCCAAGTTTCAAATTCACTCTTTAGGTAGCACATCTCTCTCTCTCTCTCTCTCTCTCAGCAGACTAGTTGGTCATAGGAGTGACTTGTTGGGTGTGTTGAGTTCGATCCCCAAGATCGACATCTAATGCCCTTGTGAGGGCCCTACCTTGTGGCCTGAATTTAAGAAAATTCTTCTCTTCAATGTATAAATAGTCTCATCCTGGCCAACATTTTTTGTCGCTCTTGGTGAGTAGACTTGTTGGTTATAGGAGTGACTCTTGTTGTTCAGTGTGTTGAGTTTGATCCCCAGGATTGACATCTGATGACCCCATGAGGGCCCTGCCTTGTGGCCTAACGTTGAAAAAAAGCTTCCTCTCCTCCTCCTCCTCCTCCTCCTCTCTCTCTCTCTTCTCTCTCTCTCTCTCTCTCTCTCTCTGCTCAACATATTTCTTGGTATGGCCAATCACATTATGAATATTGTTTCTAAATCCCTTTTGCTCCTCATGCATAAAGTCTCAAATAATATGGCATTATCAAATTTACAAGGTTTAACTTCCGATCAATCCAAATATAAGAGAAGATTGAATCTCCACTTGGCTCACATATCGCTTCGTAAACTTCATTATTCTTTGGATGGCCAATAATTTATCTCAATCACATTGCAAATCTTGATTCCAAATCCCTTTTGCTCCTCATGCATAAAGTCATCAGACAATAATGCATTATTAAATTTACAAGGTATAACTCTCAATCAATGCAAATATAAGAGAAGATCAAATCTCCAGTTTATTAATGCATGCTCGGACATTACTAATAGAGGCATTATGTGCAACAAACAACTTGGGCATTAACATACCTAGCACTAGAAAGTTAGATTTGACCATTCCCATGGTTTAGCTAGATTTATAAATCATTGGGTCCAAGGCGATTTTACTATGTATATGCATATGCAACACGTGATTGTACACATATGGGTTTTCGTGAATTTGTACATATGGCATACATAACATTAAAGGGGTGTTTACGATACAAGCATGAGTCTACATCAAGAGATGCATCACATCCAACCAACGCAACTATTTAACCGTCCTCCTAAGAAATGGGTTTTGGTTGGTTTATAGATATGCCATATACATAACATTAAAGGGGTGTTTACCATACACGATTTTAATGTTACCTCTTGAAGAGATGGCATCACATCCAACCAACACAACTATTCGACCATCCTCCTAAGAAATAATGTAGGGATTGATGTATTCAAGTGTAACCCATTTTTCAGAACATGGATCATGATGAAGAAGATGAAGAGCAACACGGTGGCAAAACCACTATGGCCTTGCTTTTAATGAAGCTTTTGAAGAGCAGGAGGATAGCAAGAAGAATAGCATTTCAAATCATTTAAAACACTAATGACCTCCTTGAAGGTGACCTTGACCAAATACACATGAAAATTCATAAGGCCCTTTGGACCCAAAATACCAACAATGTCCCCATATAGTCCCTCAAAAGGGTCAATAAACAAAGGTATGTAGTATGAGATCTCCTCAAGCTTGAATTAAGTTGAAAGAGAGTAACTAAAAAGTATACAATGCATACAATATATACAATGTGCATCATCCCCTTGCCAATGAACAAATGGTGCAGTGATCGGATCATCTGATACCATGTCCACCACCCACAAGAAGATCTTCTTTCTCAATTTCTTGTGATGATCCATCCGATCTTTGATATGGCTGGCGGCACTCGCCATGCTGTGATCGTCTTCTTGAACCTAGAAAACTCAATCCTGCGTCTTAGTAGCTCTAACGTGCACCAACGTACATGGAGAGAGAGCGGGAGAGCGGCAGGAGAGGGAGGGTAGGGGGAACAGAACATACCTCCTTAGCATTGGCCATCGCCGATCAAACAGTGGCCCTCGCTTATCAAGAAGCTCGCAAAAGAATGAAAGAATCCTTCGAGAGTACTAACGTCTGCCACTGGTCTCTGGCCCTCAAATTGGGTTTACAAAACGCATGTAAAGCGGAAGGCCTGCAATCGCTTGCAAGAATGGTGTTGTTCTTCAAATCCTGTATTTGAGTTTGGGGTTAGTATATACATTTTGTGTTCTAACACCCAAATTCAAGCGATCATATAGTTACAACACAGAAACACTATAACCGAGAGCTCAGAAGAACGTGTAGAGGAGCAAAGAAGCCTATCTGGGTGTTAAAATAAAAAATAGCCTGAAGAGTAGAGTGAGTCATAGGCATATGCATCTTAAGCAACTATGCTACGTTTATTCAATAAGGTACACAGAAATAAAAGGACATAAGTTCTTACCAGGATCTTCAGCGGACCATGACAGTATTGGATCATGATGCGGATCAATAGCGTCCAACTCTCCAATAGTGTGTGCAGATGTCGGGGGCTTAGTCTGCCACCTCCAGTCGTATAGTCCAAGACTTGTAGCCTCTTAAATGGCAGGTGCTTTGCCATATTAAAACCCATTAGCTGCTGTTACTCTTCTCGTTTCACAGTAAAAGTATCACCTCTCTTCACTAAGCGAGTTCCTGTAATAACAGCAGAGCGATGACTGACATTTACATATATCCGTCCTGCATCTAGCCGTATGTCGGTCATGTGGTAGTCCCTTGCAGAGCTCATGTGAAAAGTTCTTTTCTTTGAACATTCTATTCTTCTACTACCAAGCCTTTCTTGAGTTATAGGAAGTCTGCCTTCAGGAATCATGGCCTCTGAGTTGTTATGCTGATGAACAACATCCAACATTGTTTCCCCATCAACCTTGCCGGAGTCATCTCTCTCCTGAATTTGATCTGCAAGAAGGCTGCACTTCCTGGCCTTCTTCGTGTATTGAACATCATTTCCATGCATTAGTGTCCTTGGAGTACAGGTAGATCCTGCATGAGCTTCTGCTGATGGATCCAGATGAAATTGACAATCTTTAACTATTCTGTCTGTCATAATGCTTCTCACGTCAGAATGTTTGCCATCACACTGGTTCACCTTGTGTACTTCACTGCTAAGGAAACCTTCTGGAGTCTTTATGTTCAATCCGTGCTCTTTAGTGTCATTTGCTTTGGATTCTGAGCCAGCACAGTCTCTCGCATTATCTGTAGCAACACTTGACCCTTTAAGAGTTGCCCTCTTGCAGAAAGCACAGGCTGCATGAGAAGCAGGAGGCTTGCCTTTGGCACCTGCAAGTCCCTCTACTTTCTGACTTTGACGACGGTGCTCAGTGCACTCCTCAGAATCCATTATCTTTGGTGGAATTTCTTTCTTGGAGGAGACGAGCATCCGAAAAACTTTCACAAGTTCAGCACCTAAGGCGCTGCATTTGCTTTCAGCCGTAGTTGCCCCTTCGAGGGCTGTCTGTATTCCATAATTAAAACGCTCCACCTTGGCATTCAGCACCCTGAAATGTTAAAAACGACATCAATATTTTGGGTGGGCACATGTGCTTGCATTTACATACTTTCTTTCAGAAAAATGTACATTCATAGCTCCAAAGTGGAACAGCTTCTACTCAACATAGTGCATATGCTGCTTGCATCACACACACATACATGCACACTATATTGCTACTGCTACTGTGATCAGAAACTTATAAGAAGAAGTACCTTAGGTTGTCAAGCATTGCAGACTCCACCTGCTGAATTCGATTATCTAATTCTGCCACTTTATTTTGTAATGTGGTAAGGGAACTATCTGCCTGAATACTCTGTCCAAGAGGGCTATGACTCCCTTCCTCCTCACCTTCAACCTTCTGCAGTTTCATAAAAAAAGCTGACATTTCTTTGTATAAACTCAGAAGTTGCTGCTTTTCCACGAAGTCTGGCTGCTGGTGTTCCAGATTTTCTGCAGAGTTATCCTCTTGGAATGGGTTTTCCAACTGGCGGATTCTAGACTCAAACTCTAAAAGGATTCTAGCCATTGCTTCATACTTTTGTATTGATTCTGCAGAAGCATTCCCTGAATCTACAGTGCTTGTCTGGACTGCTTCTACAGAATGGGTAAGGTCGTACATTGTGCTCTCCACCATTTGGATCTTCTTGGACATCTCAGACACTTTTTCTACAATGCCTCTTTGCTCTGCTGTAGTAATGATCATCTGTTTGCTGACATCATACAAGAAAACTTCTTGCTTTTTTTGATGCTCTTCCAATTGTGAGCTGTTCTTAGCTATCTTATCGAGAACTGCAACAACGTCATCCATTTTCTCCCTTACTTTGGTCACCTCATCACTTCTTGTGTGTTCCTGATCTTTTGTATCGTTTGACTTTCTGCTTGCTTTGTAGCTGAGCTGTGAATCCAAGGAATCACTCATTTCTTTCACCGTTCTTGCAAGATGTGTTATGACATCTTCTGTTTTTTGGATCCTGTGATCTATTTGCTCTTCTTGAGAGGGACAACTTAATGCTTGTGAGAGACAAATGGTTGGTATATGTTTTGCATCCTCACATACATCTGTGATTGAGAGGCTCTGAGGAAAGCTTGGCACAGTACAATTTCTTGATCCTCCAGTCTTCATGTCAAGCTCTTTATCTTGCGGTGCATCTAAGATACAAACAAATTCATTTCTTACATCATCATGAATTGGGGGACTGTCTTCACGTGCTTTACAAAGCGCTTCTAGCACTTGATTAACTCTGGCTGCAGCTGCTGCAGGTTCTCTAGCTGCTAGACTAGCTGCCTCTTTTTCCTTCTCTACTGAAAGAACTGAACCTCTCAAAAATGATATTTCTTTGTCCAAATTTTCCTGGATTTCAGAGCTCTTCTTCTTTGCTTCAGAAAAAGCAGCAACAGACAACTCCTTCTCTCGGGCTAGATCAGAACATATCCTGCTTATTTCAGAGAATGCAACTGCCAATGCTTGCCTGTCTGAATGCAGGCTCTCCTGAAGCTTTATAGTCTTCTTTCTTGCATTTTCAATTTCTGATGTAAATGACTCCAATATGTCAGCAATGGTCTCGTCAGCCCTTTGTGCAGAAGCAACAGCTTTAGCTGCAGCTATTGCTGCACCTTCTTGATCTTTCTCTATCATGGCAAGTATGCTTTCCACTCTAAATTGAGCTCTGTCAAGATCCGGGATGCTCTCCAACCTGTTTTCAAGATGTGAAACACGTGTTTCTAGTCCATCTAACACAAGATCTTGTAGAGAACTCATTGATATTATTTTATCTTCATGATGAGTCCTCATTAATTCTTCCCATCGACATTCTAGCTCTTCTAAGCGATCTTGGGATGTTAGTTTCATGCCCAAAAGATCCTCTCGAACTTCCTCCAATCCACCAAGATACAGGTGTGATAAATTTTCTATTCTTTCTAAGACAACTTCTTTTTCATGGCTACTCTTAAAACATGAGTGCTCTCTTTCTTTCATGGATTCATCTCTGAATTGCTTGAGCAACTCAATCTCTGAGTTCCTGTTTTTTCTCTCTTCTTTTTCTTTCTCAATTAATCTGTTTATGGCTACCTGCTCAACCTTGAGGCCCTCTTCAAGCCTCTTCAAGCTCTCAGTTTCTTTTTTCAGATGTTCCCCATCCTCTCTCATCTTCGCCAAAGCTATCTTTATCGTTTCCATAACCAACTCAGTTTCTTTCTTGAATTCATCATTATCAATCCTTGTTTTGATACTTTCCATTTTGACATGCTGCAGTTGTTTTCTGAGTGTCCCATGCTCTGATTTGAGTATACCATATTCTTTGCTGAGATCATCCTTCACTTCTTCTGCAACCATTGTAAGCTTTCTTATTTGATGTCTGATTTCTTCTCTTCCCTTTGAAAGCAACTCAATTTCCTCCCATAGTCGATGAACCTCACTTCTCAGCTCAGACATGTCCTCTTTCCCTCCATAGACCGGTGCTATGTGTTCAGAAATCCACTTGTCAATTTTCTGCTCCACCAACTTGTCAGTCACAGCACCATCCTCGTTTGCATTTCCTTCTGCTTGTTTTCGCAATGAATCAATGCTGCAGTGTAACTCATGCTTCAAGTTGTCCATATTTTTCAAAATTTCCACCTCTATGACTCCTATTTCACCCTTAATTTCAGAGCTGAGGTTTTGTAAATCCATTGATGTATTTTTGTTCATCTCTTGGATCAAAGAACCCCTTAACTCTCCAAGCAAACAGTCCATCTGTCTCTTGATTGATTCAATGTTGCTTTCACAATGCTCTACTTTTCCATTCAGTGTCTGCTCAAAGCTTTGTTTCTCACAATTTTTCTCCAGAAGCATTTTCTTTGTGTTTGCAAGACCTTCCATGAGCTCGTTTAGTTTGATGCGAACATCATTGCCAATATTATCTTTTAATTCATTTATCTCTCTCTCTGAATTATTTCTGTGGATCTGCAAGTCTCTTTCTAGTTGCTGTATCTTCAACTGCAAGCTTTTTTTGTCATCAACATGTGTTGTTGTTCCTTCGGGTGAGAAGTCTCTCTCAGATCCACAATGTTGTGGCTCATCATCACCATATCCTCTTCTGCAAGATTTGATAAGTTCAATTCCTGCTTGCAGTCCAGAGACTCCTGTCTGTACGGTGTCAGCAGAATGCCCTTGGAAATTATCTGTCTTGAACGATGTGGTGACATTTGGCATGACTGAACCTGATTCGAATGCTTTTTTGATGATACCATCCATGCCACATTTACTTTCCACTGATCCCTCTTTTTCTTTATCGATAAAACTGCAGCTTGAGCAAACGAAAGGAGGACCTACATGACCTTGTACAGAAGGAATAGAATCTTTAGCCCAAACACCCTCTGCAGAAGCTAAGTGACTATCATTGAGGCATGGTAACTGCCCCAAGAAATCATGCTGGTCCAGACTAGCAGGTTGCATCAATGATTCCCATTCATTTGTAAGTAACTTTTCAGAGGGGTCTCCAACCTTATCATTAGAAACTCTCACTGATTGTTCAAATGAACCTTTTGACCTTTTTCCTGCCATGTTTGAGTTTTTTATTTGCTCAATCTTGTCTATCTTCTCTTGCAGCCTTTTTCTGAAGAAATCTTTAGCAAAACGAAATTTGTGACCTGATATAGTGAATTCCTCTTGTAGATTTGTCTCATCATCAATGTTTGAATCATTTTTCTTCTTTTCAAAGCTGTCTGTGCTATACTTGCTCTCAAGGCAATCAGATAACATTGAATTTAGAGCATGCCCATCCTTTGGGCTTGAAGCAGGTTTGCCCTCTACAGAGTCGAAATCCTTCAGCTCTGTTTTGTCATCAAGCTGATAACTCGAACATGACCTTCCATTTCCTACAGCCTGAAGCTGGCCTGAAAAAAAAGTACGCCCATTCTCTGGTTAGTGAAGCTTAGAGAGGTCGCATCCTTGATGTCAATATACTTCATGCATTACTGTGAAGGATAAAAACAAAATAATTGTATGAAAGAGAATATTCAGTAGTGCATGGATTCTAGGTGCATCACCAGCAGGCACAGTGCTTTCTATGGACGTTCCTTGTTGCAAAGAAAAGTCTCTGGAGTTGCATTCTGGTGAATCCAATTCATATTCAAAGTCAAACACTGGGTTGGAATATGTCAGTGAATCTGCAAAAGTGTCACTGCTGGAAAGTGAATGGGCATATGTAGTCTCTATCTGATCGCAACCCTGAGGAGAACTGTATGTGCCACCACAGAATGACGAAAAAGAAGGATTTTCTGGCCTTGCTATATCCATGTGGCAACTCAGTGGTTGTAATGGCCAGCCACGATCAGCTGAGGAATTTTCAGGGACCAATTGTTTCAGTTTTGATATGTAATGAGAGAATGGTAGGGAAATGTGATATGAAGAAAGAGAATGAGGTGAATTGTCAGCAGCAGGACTTGTGTTGTTAGAGGCATTTCCAAGTGCTCCGTTAAAGTTTGAAGCAGCGTCTTCACCTCTATTGAGATGTTTGGCCATACTGTCACAATCACCATTCACTGAAGGATTATTTCTGTGCTCTGGTTTTGTCCTTTCTACTTCTGATCGTTCTCCAAGTGCATTATGGGCAGACTTCTCCTTGTCCTGTTCTAATACATTCATGAGAGGCTTTTCCACACCTGGGAATATCTGATTTGTGGTGATTTTGATCTGCTTATTGATAACATGTTTCTTTCCCTCAGCTCTGTGATTGGAGGAACTGTACTCTGGTTTTCCCTTGACACATGCTTCCCTCCTTGCAACCCCATCTTTTGACTTCAAAAATTTCATTTGTTCCCTTAGTTTTTCATACTCCTCTTCCAATTTTGTTCTCACTTGTAATGCCAGTCCAGCTTTTCCCTCTGCATTTCTCTTTAAATGCTTATTTCCAGGACCGTTGTGATCAGAAATTCTATTGTTTCTTGTCACAAGCTTGGTGTCAGAATTTTTGCCTGTAGTTGTTCTTGCATCAAGGATCTCAGTCTTTCCTGGAACTGAGCCCCTTAATGGTTCTGGCAAATCACTCCGTTTGTAAGGGCTGTCCTTATCAGTCACTTCACGGAGGGAATTATTGCAGCTTTGCATGTTTCCGTCCATTGTTTCAGTCAAGGAATCGCTCAATTTATTTCCTGTCTTCTTTGAGCAAACCCACTCCTTATTCATTGATTCAGCCTTTACCAGGTCTTGATTTGAATTTAATAGGTTTTGAATCCCATTGTCATTCCACAAAGCGGTTGTCAAGTTTGCAAAACCATCTTTATAAACCCTGGATTTGTTTCCAGCTTGGCTGTCTTCAAACTTATCCTCACTTTGTAGCCACGAATGTGTCTCTTTTGAGCCTTCACATGAGTTTCCGTTTCTGGAATGTTTTCCTTGTTCATCTGTTCTTTGGCTGAAGGCCAAGGAAGGCTTATCATTAACATCAATGAGCATGCATTCTGGCCCCAATTTCACGAATTTATCATTCTCGTTTTTCCCGTGAAGGTTGGTTGCTCCGCTCTTTTCTGATGCCTGACGTTTTCCCTTTATCTTCTCAAACTGGCCGCTCGCTGCTACCCTTTTATGGCAATCAAACGAATTTGGAGCACCTTCTTTTCTGCATGGAGGGTCATCTTTTGAAGGAGAATGAGATTTGCTACTCATGCTTTTTTCTGCGTCGTCCAAGTCCAGCTCCGCATTCATGTGAAACTCCTCACTAGGGCTAAGCAATTGTTCGTAGCACCTCCTTGTATCATCACTGGCATTTTCCCAGTGATATGAAGTGTCAAGGTCCAGGCTTCTTTCCGCTTTGGACTTAGATGGGGAAGTCTCACCTGGCAAGGTAGTTGGAAGCAAGTCCTTGCTAGGAGAAGTGAATTCTGCTAATTTTTCGACTTTAGGACTTATTCGAGCATGTTTCTTTGAAGGAGGTGAGGGGCTGCTAGCAGAAAGAGAATTTCGAAGGCCATGGTTGAAGTTGGCCCACGTTTCCCAGCTGTCTTGCATGTTTTGCATGCTAGGAGACTTGTGTTTTTTAGGCATTATTCTTGCCTTCTTTTGCGGCTTCTGAATGGTTGTGAGGATCTCCGAGGGGAAGCTGGGCGAAGTGAGTGACTTCAAGCGTGGCTTTTTTGATTTACCTCGTCCATTGGCGTGGTTGGTGGTGGATAGGGTTTTGCTCGGTACGGAGTCGGCCTCAAGCTGCTGCATACGTTTTCTCGTTTCGACGAGGTACGTCTGGAGTTCTAGTACTTGTTTCTCAGTTTTCTTCTCTTCAAAGATTGGATGAGAAGGGATCGTTGACGACACCAAAGCGTCAAATTTCCGAAGATGGAGAAGCTCGTCTGCAAGCAGATTTAACTTTTTGGCGAAGGCGGCCTTCTTTATGCAAAGCCGCGCATTGCGGCAGTAGAGATTCAAGGGGAGAAGGGGATGCTCCATAGTTCGACGCTACAGCCTGTCGAAGACTAGGAAACCCGAAATTTCTGTCAATAATTGTCAGCAGAAAAGGCGACGGAATGGAGAGGAATCCCACCGGATCTTTGAGAGTCCATGTGAAGGTGCACGGAGTTGCTCTGGTATGGAGGAGTCTGTCAAGGAGCTATAGCCGCAACAGAGGGGTGAACAGTCCACAATTGCAACCGGACGGTGAACGCCTGCATCGTCCATTTCTCCTTAAAACCACCTGCATCGTAATAGAGGAAACAGATCAGCTTAGCGGGTGGGAGGAGCCTTGCTCTATGCTCCATCTCTACGCAGTACGAAGAAGGAAGAGGAGTACATTAAAAGCTTACGAGCTTGGAATGATGCTTTTCTTTCTGACGGAACTACTCTGTCCGAGAAATCGTTTGTCTCCTGCTCGAGCTTCTTCTTCCTCAAGAAGCTCCTCTCGAACGGAACTACTCCCTCTGACGGACTGACGGGACGAACAGAAATCGTTCGTCCCCTGCTCGAGCTTCTTCCTCAGGAGCTCCTCTCGAATTACGGAAATGCTCTCTCTGACAGAACCACTCGTTCCGAGAAATCGTTGGTCTCCTGCTCGAGCTTCTTCCTCCTCAGGGGTGGCCTTCTGCTGCTCCTCCACAGCTGTCTTCTCAACGAACAGAACTTCCCGTGTCTCTAAGCGATTCCGCAGCTCGCCATTGCCACCCCACCCGCCATATCCCGAACATTGCCTCCATCCCCACCGCGAACAACAGCTCGCGCCATATCCCTGGCCTCATTCACGATTGTTTGCCCCCTCCTTCGTTGAGTGAACAGGATTGTTTGCCCCCTTCTTCGTTGAGTGCAATCGCTTTTGACTGGCTAGATCATCTCAAAACACACCAACACATACTGCGAACGTGAAGCGCAACTGCCAACGGACGACCGTTAACTACCTGTCCTGCTCCGTGTCCCAGGACAATGACTCTCCTCAACTTAACCAACCCTTAACCCTCGTCCCCAACTTCCCCTCTCTTGTTACTTACGGCAGGTAGCCTAAAAAAAGTTTTCCTATCATCTCAAGCCGCGTGTCACCATTATAAACATTGATCTTATGAAGATCAACGTTGTGAATCCTATTGGATTTCTCCTGGATTGCTTTTTGAAACAGCCCTTGCTTTGGATGCCGAACAGAGGACAATGGAATCCAATAGATGCAAAGGATTAGTGAGACGACGGTTTTGGTGCAAGATAAACAAGGGCAAATACTCGCGGACCATTGTCCTTACAATCTGTGCTGCAAAATATCCTAATGGCTTCACGTAAAGGAGATCACAATAATGAAACAACCAGTCCTTCGAGCATGCACGAGAAGGAAAAAGAGCTGGTCGCAACAACATATTGTAGAAAACGACAGTGATACTTCACAAATTGCCACAAGCATAAGACAAGCATCTCATGCATCATGGAAAGAGAGAAAAGGAGCATACTAGCCAAGACCTCAAAAGGGATGCTTGCTTTGCATATGTCACCAACCCCTCCTATTGAAGGTGCAACTTGCCAGCCTGGGCATTCCCCTTCATGTTGTCATTTCTTGCCTAGCCAGTAAGATAGGTGGTGTTAAGGAATCCTTACTAATTATATGAAGCAACCAAGTAACTACTTAGAAGTTGGGTGAGCAACATGTGTCAACAACTTTGTTTTAAGATTTCCATCTCGTTATATATTGACTCTCTCCCTCCCGTAACTCTCATTCCATGAGGCTCATCTCGCCTTGTCACGTAACACTGCCTACAAGCGACTAGGAGTCTAGTACACAATGTTGATAGGGGCAATGAGTTGCTTCCCACTTTTCCCTAACCTTCTCCCAGTCCCTCTTTGGTCAGTAGCTCAGCTCAATTGCTTCGACTGGTTTGTTATTCATTGAAGTGTTCACTTTTGGTCTTAGTTGAGTCCTTGAAATCTCCATTCTATGTTCTTAACTTGATCTAGAGAATTATCGTAATGTGAACACTAACCATGTTGATCACCTTAATTCTAATTGTGGCCAACTCTATTGTACATTGACCATCAATAAATCCCATTGTCTCTTCTTGCATTCAAGTTCCTAATGGATTGGGATTGCACAATAATGACGATTGTGTGTCTTGGTATTAGTTACTACATGCTTTTCCAAAGTTTTCCTTCCTCTAGGGTTATATACCCCCCTCTAAATGGAAAGAATTATATCGATGATGATGACCTGATGAAGATTTTGAAGATTGATAACTATGAAAATATTTACCATGGCTATGTGACTAGTTTCCTCGAGCTTGATTCTTGAATTTGCATGAATTTCTACATTTTCCTATGGGACCCTCTTCCTCTAGTGGAAAAATATTGTTCATGACTTTTAGTATTAGTATTTGCACCTCTTCTTAATTATTCTTGCATAAGCACATCTAACATAATCTGAAAGGATGGTGACCATTGCTATCACAAAATGATCATAGTCTTTTCCAAGACTATTTAGTATTGAGTGCAATCTATACTAACCTTGACCAATCGATGCCAACACTATTTAGTATTAAGCACAATATACACCAATAGATGCCAACACTATTTATTATTAAGCACAATTTACACTAATCGTTTAGTGTTTGTCCCTTGAACAATGGATGTAAATTGATTTGTTGCTATGTCCCTTAGTCTAACTAGGCAATCAGTTCCTATTTTTGTCTACAATTTATCTTTGTAATTCAATTGCATTGTTTAAACACAGGGGTGCTTGTGTATCACATAGTGCGTATGAAGCATAGATCATGACATGGTATGTGTGATGAATGTGGTAATATGACATGGTAGTACCACATGTCCTTGTGGATGAGATACTCATGTAGCTAATAGATTGTCCACGTGGTAGCAAATATGACATGGTAGTGCCATGTTTGTGGATCAGATACTCATGTAGCTAATAGATTGTCCACATGGTAGCAAATATGACATGGTAGTGCCATGTGTCCTTGTGGATAAGATACTCATGGTAGTACCACGTGTCCTTGTGGATAAGATGCTCATGTACCCAATAGATTATCTTGTGTGAGCTAGAAGGATGTGTTAATGTAGCTTGTCTTTTGATCTATCATGTGCCACTCATGTAATAGTGACCATATCTGATTTTTTTCTATTTGCTTAGCCATGTCTTAGCATGTCACATGTGCAAAATTGGCAATATGAAGACATGCGAGAACCAGGAAAACGATCATTAACACCCCTATTTTTAATTTGAATTTTTTAATACAATAGATTTGCAAATTAAAAGAATCCCTGACAAGAAGTTTGCCACATGGGATGGGTTTAAAGCTATGTTCATGAAAAGTTTCCACCATGAATTCAGCAAGGAAAATGTATTATTGAATCTCAAGTGAATCAACCAACACAAAGGCGAATCGGTGTATCACTTTATAGCATGAATGAGGGTCCTAACCAATCAACTCAACAACGTGCATGATCAAATGGTGTTGTGGTCTTGGAGTGGAGGCCTCACACATGGCACTGATTGCACAATATGGAGACACTTTACCCAACGATGATGAACAATGAATTTCTCAATAGAGATATTGTGGTTGCCAAGGGTAACATGGAACCCCCCAAAAAAAAAATTTGCTTCAAGAGTGGATAGCAATGAAGAAGAGGAAGATGTAAAGGTGATATAAAGGTACATTAAAATAGAGAGGGAGGAGCTAATGAAGATTCTAAAAGAAAGGGAATTTAGTGGCACCCATGAGAATGGTAAAGCATGGTGCCACATGCAAAGTGGATAGCCACACAAGGAATGAGTGTTGGTTAAGTATTGCAACATTTGCAATCGCTTGGACTACATGACCAAAGACTGCTAGTTCAATAAGCATAATCAAATGGCTGGCATCCACCAAGTGGAATGGGATGTAGGAAGACCCTACCAAGGGGACAGATGAAAGAGTAGAGCAAGGAAGGACATTGAAAGAGAGGATGGCGATTGTGGAAGAAACAACTCGACATGTTCCAAAAGGAATGTGATGAAGATTACCATGCACCAACAACGAGCATGGTACTGATGGAGGTGGATACAAAGGTGCCCACAAGCTCACAAAGAGCGATCCAAACAAACCCAAAAAGGCCAGTAATGAAGGGGATCAACTAGAAAGAAGAAAAGACAATGGCCAGGAAAATAAGCATAACCTGAAGAAAAAAATAACTCCTCATCAAAGGAGAGGAGTCACTGGTCCAACAGCCAATGAATGACACGACAAATGGATGAAGGATGCCAATGACATTGGGAGCAAAGACTAATGGAAAAAATACATATGAACTCAACCTAGATGAATGTCTGAGAACTCAACGTGATGATATCCATTAGCCAACTAATGGAACTTGCTCCCCATTGTGCACAATTCCAATAAAGTCCAATCATTGAACAATAACCTATGTCCGCAGCCCTCATGAAAAGGACTGAGGTGACCAAAATGGAAATCTTGGTTGATAAGTGCCCATGGTCGATGTGAAAGTACAAAATCACACCAATAAGAGGAGTGCTCAATGATGGAGTCTCAGGAGTGAACACCATCTTCGAAGAATTGTAGAAGATGCCAAAGTTGAAAAACTTAAAGCCTTTTCCATTCAAATGTGATATGGTAGGATGCCCACTGGCATGCTCAAGGATGTCTGCATCAAGACCAATGGAGTCTACTTCATGCTCGGATTCATCATCATCAAAATTATAGAAAAAAGGGTACTCGACACTGTTGGGACAACCATGGTTGAAGGGTGCCAAGGTTTAGGCAAGAGAGACCTCACAATTACCCAATATGGGAAGGAATGCAAACATTGATGTGCAAGTGCATGACCTAGAAGAATTGCAAGGCTAAATGCTTATAGGTGGAAGAAGCATATGCCTTGGACATTGAGGAGAAACTACTCGCCCTCAACATTGTGCTCATTCGCAATGATCGGCACTGGGTAGCAACCTAAAGGCTAATGGAAGAGGACGAGCTTTCTAAAAGGCCTCACTATAAATGAATAAGGACAAAGAGGAGTCTAAGAACAACCAACAAACCAAATCAATCGAGTAAGTGTCAGCGAACAAATTACCAAAGGCAAAGCAATGAGAGAAATCACTGTGGGTATCAACACGGACCACCGAAGTTGATCTAGATCAATGAAGTGCTTCCAAAGGAATTCATCAAGGAAGTGGAAGAACTCTTTAGGCCAATACAAAGATATATTTGCCCAAGAATACAAGGATTTAAAGGGGTCCCACCAAGCTTGACTCAACACCAATCCCCCTCATTATAGTTGTAAAGCTTATTTGGTATCAATAATGCCAAGTTGGTGAAGGCAAATATTTCCCAATTGCTCAAGGAAGGATTCATCTATCAAGATTGATGATAGCGATTGCTTATTCCTAGTTGTCGTCATACCAAAGATTAATGGCAAGTTGCAAGTTTGTATTGACTATCAGAAGCTGATCGTGTACACCACCAAAGGCCCATAGCCATTACCGTTCATGGACAAATCTTGGACCAAGCTAGTAGGTCACAAGATGGATAGATTGGGTAAAATTAGATAGCACTCATGGATGGATAGATTGGGTAAAATTAGATAACATTTGTTGAAGAAGACCAAGAAAATACCATGTTCATCTCACTGAATGGGGAGCATACTCAAGTAAAGATATGCCATTCAAATTGAAGAATGCGCTAGCCACATTTTAGTGTATCATGGTGGAAACCTCCCAAGAGTACATTGACAAATTTCCTGTGATATATTTCCTCCTATTATCTTCTATTGTCTTTATTCTTTCATGGTATGCTATTTGCCAGCTTCCATGCAATCCCACTTACCTTCTCAAGAATGAGGTCTTGAAAGGGAAGAGGATGATGGTCCCTCTTGGTGGCTGCATTGAGTTTCTTATAGTTGATATAGACCCACCACTTGTTGTTTTCCTTTGGGGTGACTACCACTGGTGAAACCCATTCAGTTTTGTGAACCGGAACAAGAAACCGGTCTGTAGGGGACCTAATCTCCAATACTTCTGAGCCACAGGCTTCGCATCAGGCTTTAGCTCTATCTTCTGCTCTATGGCAGTCACATGAAGCCTCTGTAAAAGATAAGGAAACCCACAAATGAGCATACTTGCTTGACATTTTTTGGCTCCTGTATCTTACTAGAAATTGTGTGGCCTAGCAACACCCTTGAGAACACATAGAATATACATTTGCATGGATTGAGGGAAATGTGTGCCTCCTTGCATGTTTGGAAAACCTTTTGTAGACATTCTAAATGTAATGTTCATCCTATCCCTACTTGGTCAGGTTGTTTTAGTGAGGCTGGGCTATGCATTGGAGTTCGTTTAGGACCGGCACCGTTTACTTATTTTAAGACGGACTCCTCTCACAGATTGTATCCCACTCAGCCCTTGGATTGACAAGAGCTCCTTTGGCAGAGAGTCAGGGTCATTGGTTGCCTTGGTAAGGAATGGGCCACAGATCCTTCGAGGTTGACCATTGCAGAGGATCCTAGATGGAGACTTTGGATCTTTCAGGGTCGAGGGTCGACCTCTTGTAGAGCTTGACTGGGACCCAGGGGAGTGGGTGTAGCCTACACCGATGGCAAGTGCCCATCCTCTTTCTTTTTTCAGTACTTGATGAGGGCAGGTTACAGGCTTCAGCAGAGAGACTCTCATCATCTACCATCTGCCTCCCAGTATTGGCATGCACAGGGACTTACTGCAGAGCTCTTGCTGAGTTACTAGACTCACTTTTGGGGCATCAATAGAGCCAGGAAAGTCTCCTAGTTCCTTTGGCTCACTATTCATAGGGGTATACCTGTGGGTACTTGGCTTTAGCAGATGGGTAGACCCTCCTTGTGTATGCGTTGTCAACTGGCAGAGGAATCTAGTAAGCATTGTTTATGGAGCTGCCCTAGCTCTAGAGTGGTTTGGACAGGTATCTTCAAGATGTTCTCATATGTTACATCCGAGTCCTTTGTGATGCATTGGGGCGCAACCCTATGGGGGAGAGGATTTGGAGCCTTTTCCCTCTATGAGTCAGAGCCAAGAGACCATGGTTTCTCCATGCAGTATCACCAGAGACGGGGTCCCACAGATGTTAGCATCATGGAGCCACAGGACTTACTTTTGGTACCAATACCAGCTCAAGATTATAGGCCTACTTCACCTACAGGGTCAGCCTGGGAGGTGATTTCTAGTATTACCCTATTGCGGATATGGTGTTCGCGATGTTCTTTTGTCCTTGGGGGTCATTTATGCACGGAGGCTGACACTCTTGCTTCCATTTGGGCAGAGATTATCTTCACTCTTAGGAGTCAGTGGGAGCGGTGTACAGGCACCTCTTTGGCAGCTCGTGGGAGACTTTTATCCTTCATGAGGACATGGGACTGTTCATTATTTTTTCATTTGACCCCTTTTGGGACGTCGTGGCATTTTAGACCACCTCCATGGCTTTTTAGCCACATTGTTGAGGCTACGGATAGAGTACTTTCTCTCCCACCTGTTGTATGATTCGTTTTGAATGGAATATATCACTTTCTCTTTAAATAGAAGAGATTGGTATTGGTGTCCTAGAAATGCATAGGTAGTCCATGTATTGGCATAACACTTTCCCTTCGAAATGTATCATACAGTCTCAACCAATAGGTTGGGTGAGAGAGAGAGAGAGAGAGAGAGAGAGAGAGAGAGAGAGAGAAGAAAGTTTATTAAAGTTTTTGGAAGACCGATGGGTCTATGAGACTATGAAAAACCTGATACAATGAGATGTGGTAGTGGAGCTACTAAACGAGCATCCACACTAATGTAGAATGCAAAAAATGCAAAATGGCAGTACTAAATGCTAACTACAACATAGTCATATCTCGACTGTATATATCAATCAATCTCAGCATCATCGTTGATATCATCATAATCATCGTCATCATAATCATTAGTAGGAGGACATCAGGATGGATGAGGCTGTGGAAGTGGAGGCATGAGGTCAGCAATAGAGCGTTTTCACCTTGGTATCGAGAGCGGCAGAGAAGAGCAGTTACCCAAGGAGAGGCGCATATGCAAATTGCCTGACAGCCACTATATCATAACCCCCTGGTTCGGTATCAAGGATGCTCAGGGGGTTGTGACAGTCGGAGATTTGGCTCAGGGAAGGTGTGGAGATGTCAGAGGAGGAGATCAGAGATAGACACGAGCCACTTGGACAGATTGCTGCCTTTAGATTACTGATCATGAGAGCTATTCCTCAGGGGTGGAGGGATATGCTTACAGATTGAGATTAGTCGAACCACTTCATCAGCTAACAAGAGTAGATACAAAGTTTGAATGGAGCAACACATGAAGTGAGCCATTCCAAACCTTGCTTGTGATGGCAATAAAGGTCCCAATCGTCCAAAAGCTAGATTGGAATTTAATCTTCCAAAGTGTGTGTAAATGCATTATTGATGGCGATTATATGCTTGTTCAAAGTTGCTTATGTAAACATTGCAATGATTATGGAGGAGCTAGATTGCTCTTAACAGAAGGAGGTAAAGTGAAGTGGTATCTCTATTAAGTGATTTGTGGAAGTTGAATTGAGATACATAGATACAATGGACCCATCGGATAATTGTGCAAGACAGTTGGTCCAAATTCATTCAATGAGTCGGATTAATTTAGAAGCTGGCAAGAGAAAAAGAGGAGAGGCTTCCACGGGCATGTTCTACACTGTGCATATGTAGAATAGTAATGCGGCCTATCAGCCATGGGCTTCATCCTTTTACTTCCATTAGTGCCATAAGGCTACCTGAGCACTAGATCTGTTGATAGACCATCTATGTATACAAGTAAGAAGAATAGCCCAGGAGGAAAATGCAGATAAATCATCCATGAGGATCATTGCTCTACCAAAAACACAAAGAGTTAAGGCATAACTTGTGATTTGTATGCTTCTCCATTCTATAAAGGCAATAAGGAGGAATCTATGAACTTGAAAAGATAATGAAACTATCACCTAACTTTTCTCCATCACATAAATTGTACAAAGCACGCGAAGGAAATTATGTTCTACAAGTGCCACAATATGTCTATGTACCTGACATTGCGCACCCATTCATGAAACCTTTTGTCCTCTACTATGGTTCTATTTCGACATTACATAGAGAATGTGAGGTGAGAGTGCATGTCTACCATGGTTGATGATTTTGAGGTCCCTCCATTTGTATCAAAACTTCCATTCTTTCTAACCACTTTTGTATGTATTACAATGTTGAATTTCGGGAGGGAAATTCAAGGGTACCAAAGACATATTTGTGGTAAGGTTTAGTAAGAAAAGACACAAGATATTGAATCTAATTTGTAAAATGTAACTTCCTTGTAAGAAAAATACCATTGATATTGGTTGCATTCTTAACTGCACAAGGAAATTGAAAGACACAACCATTATTGATGCAACCATAAGGACAAGATCAAAATCCATGTTGTCATAATCCAAGTCACAATAATAGCGATGTCCATATTATCAAGCTTTTAAAAGGAGAATTTTTGAGCCCATGTGAGCAATGCTATGTTTATGTATTTGCTTGATTTTAGTTCAAAAATGGTCATAAGTAAGTCAGAAAAAAACGTTATCTTGACATTGCCATGAAAATTTGGACCTCCATGAAAAATTAAACCTTGTGTCCTGTAACTATCCCATGATGTTATTCATACCTTTTGATCCTCCACTGGAAAATTTAAAAAGTAGGGTTTACATCATGTTTCAAATTCGTGACCACACACTCCATGAGAAATAATAAATAGTGGAATGCAAACAAGATGTGAATCTATGTTGGGATTGTAGAGGTCACCTCCCCATCTATGAGCCCCCAAATGAGGAGTTCATCGAGAAGGTGAACTATAGAGAAAAAGAAAGGGTTTTGGAACTGCCACATGGACAACAAACAGGCTGCCATGTGGACAACAAAGAGAGGAGAGTACCTGGCAAAGAGAACATCTCCTAGAGGATAGATTTGAGGCAAAAGTGTCCACAGGTGCAAAGGGCCAAACTATGCATGGAATCTAGCAGGGTTTATCGATAGTGACATGGCGATGATGTTAGCAAGGGTACGAACAGATACAATAGGATGTATGGAAGGCTTTGGAGTAGATCTAGAGCTTGGAAGAGGCCTAGCAACATGCAAATCTGTAGCAACATGGAGGAGGGAGAATAGCGGTAGTTTTGGTTAGGCTTTGGGCCTACTATATGGCTTGAAGCAGGTCGGTTTAAGGGTAGGCCTACATGGGCTAGTGGCAACCTGCCACATAGCCAGGTAGGGCTAGCAAATGGGCCAACCAAGTGGGCCAGTAGGGCATATCTGGGCTGGTTGGAACAGGGGGTTGAGTCTGGCTATATGGCCCCTACCCAGTCAGCTATTGAAAGGGGGGATCCAACCCTATCCATTGGGCCTCATGTAGTGCCATCTGGAGCAGCCTTCAGTGAACAGATAGGAGCAATAGAGCAGTCTCTTTTGGGCCTACATCCAGGAGGAGAAAAGAGCACTGAAGGGCTATAGACTAAGCTTGGAAGGACTCCCACCTAAGCTGACTACCCGAGCAATAAGGTGGAGAGATCACGGACGAAGAGTCTATATAAGCTCAGTGAGGAGCATGCGGGCTCAGGGATCTAGAGGTGCCAAGTAGATAGTAGGAGAGCTTTTGGTAAGACTAGAGGGCCATGGTTTGGTGGGACTCTACATCTCTTTTGTATTGTCTTTGGTTTGGACAAAAATATATGATTGTGAATTCTAGACGTGTGTGGGCGAAGTAAATTTAGTGAAAATTTTGAATGAAGCATTGAGAGTTGTCAAATTTTGGGAAAATAGATAGTTGTGTTTTGCCGCCTTTGACTGTATACATCACCAACTTGTGCCCCCTAAATGAGTGTAAAGAGACCCAAAATGGTTGAAAAAAGAAAAAGGAAAAGTGGCTTGCTTGGGGGTTTGATGCTATGGATTAAGAAATGGAACCACCATTAACATGCTTATGGGCCTCATTGCAAGGTAGTGAATCTAAAAGGAACCAATGTAAAATGATAAATGGCATAGGTACGAATTCAATTTTTAATAGTGCATCCATTTATGGGTGAACTAAGCAAAAAATTTCACCAAATATCAAATAAGACTACTATGCACTAGATCCATAAATTAGGAGTATATCTTTCCAAATATTTGCCTTTCCAAACAAAGGAGAAAAAGTTATTGAGCTTGCCCTCAAATGTATGCGTGCAATTGCAACACGGTTTTGTAGGCCCCCTAAACCATGCATAAGTTATGGATTGAGCAACCTAGCCATATGCAGTATATTCCTTGAACTTCACCAAAAATGGCTACACCCAATCATGCATTGGTCTTACAATTATTGAATATCTTCCATCTACTTGATAAAATCTATATAAATATCTTTGGTGATTAGTTAATGAAGAATACAATTGCTAAATATCTTATATCTACTTGATAAATATCTATGTAAATATCTTCACTGACATTCTCAGTTTCAATATCAAAATCACTAAGGCCTTTCAAGAGTAAAACTTTAATGCAGTGATGTTAGTACCCATATCTCAACCCTCTCTTTTCTTGAACTCTATAACTTTTCTTACCCTTAATACTCTCAAAACAAGATAAAAATCCATTTACCTTCATGAACAAAAAGTATTCTTCACTAAATCTAATACATGGTCTAGCTAACCCCAGCTTACTGGAATATGGATCGAAAGCCTCGTCGTGGTTGTGTCATGGTGTCAGGTGTCCCAAATGCCATAACAATGGCCAAGAATGTGGCCTTAACTAGTTATGGCATGCCATACACCAGACGGCAACTCACACAATTGATGCCTATACGTGCAATGTCTACCACACACCATCCCTACCCCAGGCGATTCTTGTCTAGTGACCATGGTCTTTAGCCCCACTTCAAGGAGAGGCAATGGCTATAGAGCTTGTCGCGTTGATGCCAGACCCTATCGCCCTCACCAAAGACCACCTCTTGGTCCTCCGAGCTAGATCATCTATTATTATTATGATGTGCTTGGTCACCGAAAGAGCAAGCATGAGCTATTCAAGAAACACTAGGCAGAAAGAGCTGTGTTGCATGCACACATTCCCACGGTTGTGCCTGTGACACCCCAGATTCACAAGATATAAATCATGGAGCTCAATAGGTCCCACATTGTCGTCTGGCCAACCAGACAAGAAAATCAAGGAGCCATTCAATTGGCAAGAACATGCAGATGTTCAGGACACAATTACATAGTGGGTGCAAGACTTGCATCCTCGAGTTGGTCCAATGCATGGTGTGAAAGTTCCGATGGAAACAGTTCTGGAATCCAAGCTTGAACTCCCCTAGATTGGGTTGAGTGTGCCCCAAAAAGTGGTGAGCAAGTATCATCCAAGGCTGAATTCAATTTATGGAGTGCATTGAAGGACTTGCAGGTCAATATGTCTATAAAGCAGGTACTAGATTTGGTGCCAGCCTTTTGCTAGTAGCTTTGTCAACAACTCAGTGTTTTGACCGATCCAACAGTACCATTACATAGCCATTATGCATCACAAGACAATCCAGAACCAGTTCGATGGTTTGCACCACCCATCACAAACTACCGAGGTCACAACCAGAACCACCGGTTTATGACGAGAATGTGGCAGAGATCATAGTGACACTAAAGGGTCAAGCAATTCTGAGTGCACTACTTGATGTCGATTTAGGGGGTCAATATTATATCCAATGACATTGTTGACAGAGTTGGATTCTCTGGATCAAAACTAGTGCAGTTTGTGGCAAGGATGGTAGATCAACAGTGTGTAAAACTGATGGGCCTCCTTTGCAGTGTTCCAATCACAGTGGCGAAGCTCACATTTGTGGTTGCTATAGTCATCCTCCACATGGAAGATATCAGCAGTCCCTATCCCAATATTGTTTGGTAGGCTGTAGTTGCAGCAAGCATGCATAAAAAGGATTGGCATTATGACAACATCACAGCTTGGTCGAGCAAGAACTTAGAAGAAAGTAAAGTTATCCATAAAAGCCCAGAGGCCGATTCACATACACATTCACCCACAGGTTGCTGAAGGAGTAAACATGATGGAAGGACTTGATGAGGAGGAGAGGAGGAATTCCTTTGGAACAACCCTGATATCGTGACTCTCTACAAGGTTGGACGCAATCTCCATCCTTTACAAGTACCATTTCCCTCAGGAAAGGTCATCGCTAGATGATGATCTACCAGTCGAAGATGATCGCACCCTCATCAAAAGAAGCCAATGATACCCCGAAAGATATCCTATAGCTCATTCAAGTGAAACAAGATTTTGAAAGGGAATTGCAACACTCAAAATAAGTGATAGAATATGCCTTAACAATCATGAACCTCAACATAGAGAAGGACCCACGGGTGGTCCGCATTAGCACCAGAATCAGTTCGGAGCTCCAAATGGAACTAAAGGGACTCAGCAGCACATTTGTTGATGTCTTTGCGTGGAGTTACACAAACATGAAGGGGATAGACCCTCAATTTTACAAGGACAAAATTGTCTTGAACGACAATGCAAAGCCCATCCGATAACAATGTAATCAGATGAACTTGAATTATGCAAAGTGGGTGAAAGAGGAGATCAATAAACTCTTGCAGGTGGGATTCATCTACCCAATCAACCATGAAACCTAGATCTTCCCAATCATAATTGTCTTGAAAAAGAAGAACAAGTTGTGAGTGTGCGTAGATTACCCCACAAGCTCAACGTCGCAACTATGACTGATCCTTTCCCTCTTCCTTTTATGGATACCATGTTGGACATTGTTGCTGTCCATGAGATGTATTCATTCCTCGATGGGTTCAATGGATACAATCAGGTTTGGATGGTCAAGGAAGACTAGGAAAAGATGGCATGTATCACCGATCTTTGCATCCAACGTCATGACATTCGGCCTCAAAAATGCACCAATGGCATTCCAACGCTTGGTCTAGGAAGTGTTTAATGAATATCTCAATTCCTTCATGAGCATATCTTGGACGATTTCAGTGTCTTTGGGAAGCAAAGCCTGCATATCAGCCACCTCCAAATGTGCCTTACCAAATGCTGTGCTACACAGCTATCCCTCAATCTTGCAAAGTGTGCCTTTGCTGTCAACAGTGGACATTTGCTTGGACACATCATCTCAAAGGATGACATCGCCTTGGATCTGAATAAGGTTGAGTGCATTGGAAAGGCAAAATGACCCGCAATGAGCAAGCAACTAGCCCATTTCCTTAGCAAAGTATGGTGGCATAGCCACATGCTCCAGTCCCTTGCAATGTGGCTACCCCTCTCAATATGCTCCTCAATACCAAATGCTAATTTGGACACAAGATTGTGATTCAGATTTTTTATTCCTCAAGCTGATGTTGGCCAAAGCCTCAGTTGTTCAACCACCCAATTGGAAGCTTTCCTTTCATGTATTTGTTGATGCCTCTGACACAGCTCTTGGCACAATCTTTAGATGCAGGAAAGGATAAAGAGCTAGTTCTATCCAATGTACTATGCAAGCCACCAACTGTCAAAGACTGAGATGAACTACTCAACAATGGATATAGAAGCGCTTGGAATGAACCACTCCATCAACAAGCACTACCTGCTCAAAAAGCCCTTTGTCTTCTGGACATTGTCCTCCAAGAACAGGAACTCTAGACTTCTAGGTCAGCAGAATTGATTGGGTCAATAGATTCTATATGGACAACAAAATCTGACAATACAAGAAAATCCCAAAATCCAAAAGAATTTGATAATTCAACCAAATCCAAGAGTACAAGCAAATCTAGCAATCCAAAAGAATGTGGTAATTCAACCAAATCCAACTGGACAAGCAAATCCATCAAACCAAAAGAATATAGTTGAATAACCAAATCCAATTTGACTAGAAAATCCAATGAATCCGAACGTATGTAGGTTGAAGTGTAAGTTCAATGAGTTCAAGGGTCGCAAGGACAATCCAAATGGCCATGTCATGCAATTTGAAATACAATGGCAGGTGAGTGGCTTCGATGCCATGTTTGGGGATGCAAAAACTATAGCAATTTGCAGGTAGCCTGAGTGGTAAGGCCATGAGTTATTGGTTTAGCCCATATGGAATAGCTCAGTTCATTGATTACCTAGAACTGAGGATGGCATTGTTGCACTAGTTCCGGAAGTAGAAGACTTCGAATGACATTCATAAGAAGTTACAAGAGTTGCACCATAAAAAGTTGCTGGTGGAAAATTATGCACAATAGTTTCATAATCTTAATGCATAGTTAGATGCAGCTAAAAGACTCACAACTGAGAAGTTGGTAGAGTATTTTGTCAGGCTTGCGAAAAGAAATAGAAGTGTGTTGTGTGGGGGTTAAAGGTCACTGTGCCTTTACCCCGGTTATGTACAATACTCAAACACATATATAAATGAATGAAAAAGAAGATTAGGGTGGTTCTGCACCCACCAAACTTGTGTGGCTCTCTATCTCTCTCTCTCTCCTTCTTTCGTTCTTGCTTCCGTTGAGAGCACTCTCAACTGGTATCAGAGCCGGAGTGATCTAGCTGAGCGTGCGTGAATGCTTGAAGCTCAGCAACTCTGTGGGAAGAAGGAGAAGCTCTGTGGGAAGCTTTGTGGGTGACTTTACTTGCATCCGAGTGTGCAAAGACCTTGGAGGAACCTTTGGAAAAGTCACTTTGGCTTTGTGAAGTGGTTTTGAGAGCCTGTTAAGTGGTTTCAAAGAAAAAGTCGTTTTTTGAGCTTTTCCTTGTTCCATTCAATGACCGAGACTCCGTATTGACTTATAGAGGCAACTATTGCTTGCTTTTGGTGTCCACTTCACTTTAGGAGCTTGGAAACACCTTCATTCTTGAATCTGGGATCATTTCATTGGATTTCTGACTCACTGTGTCAGTTTCTGCGTTTTTTGCCTGGGTGTTGGAACTCAAATTTGGAGCAAACATTGCAGATCTGTCAGTTCTGGTGGACTCAGGAGGTCCTAAAACTTCTATGTTGCTCATCATTCGCACTCTGGTGGAGTTTACAAATAGCTCTGTTTCCAAAAATGTTTTTTAGTCCGTGTGTTGGACCCAGTGATTGAGACCACCATTTGTCCCATTGCGTTCCGGACGCCCAAAAACCCCTACCTATCAGTTCTTGTGCGATTCGGTGGAGGATTTTCAGAGTTATAGATCTCTGTGTATTCGATTTCATCTCTCTGTTATGCATTTTTCATTCTAAGGTTTTGAAACCTTAGATTTATGCCACATGGCAGTGGATAAGTGTTGACTCCCATTTGTCACTCATCGGTTGGGATTTTGGAGTTCTGGCACAAGAGAGATATTTGCAGATTTTCTTGTTGAGTCCAATTATGCAATAGCGCCCATGTTTTGAGGCATCTCAGGTTCTATTTTCAGTAGCGGTCATTACCGTGGGACCATGATTTCTTGAGCATACCTTATGCAGATCACTCTGATTGCAGTTTGAGCAATGTGCGCTCATTCGTGGTGTGCATTTGGTTGCAGTGGTGGATGATTTATAGGCCATTTGGATGCATTGCGGTCCTTATTGGATGCGCTAATAGGCCCAAATTGCCTTGTGGGATGCTATTTTTATGGACGCTTTGCACATGGATGCTATTTTATGTTGAGGGACAGCTTTAACACATTGCAGCTGATGCACTGATAGTGCTATGCTCTCTTGGATGAGATATTATTAATGCATATGCCAGTGGATGGTGTTTATGCTTGATTCATTTGGCACTTATTGGCATTTTCTTTTGGGCCAGATTTGCTCATATGGATGCATAATATATGCACATGAGTCAGATGCATCTTTTGATGCTTTGAGCTTTGAGTTTTGGTGATATTTCACTCTATTGTGGCATAGACATTTGGGTGCACCTGGTATTTGGTGTGATTCTCTCTTGCAGGCACTAGCATTTGGGATTTTGTTTCATTTGCATCATGGCATCCTCTTCCATGTCTGAAAAGGAGTTTTTCAGCATTAAAAAGTTTGATGGGACAAACTTTTCTTTGTGGAAAGAACAAATAAGGGATGTGCTTATTCAAAAGAAGCAGATTAAACCCTTGGCAGGGATTGAAGCTAAGCCTGCAAGTATGTCTGAGGATGATTGGAATGAGTTGGATGCATTAGCAAAGTCTACTATTAGACTTCATCTTGCAGAGTCAGTTTATTTCACAGTAGTAAATGAGCAGACTACAGAAGATTTGTGGAAGAAACTGTGTGCCACTTATGAGAAGGAAACTGCCTCTAATAAAGTTTACCTCATGAAGAGGTTGTTTGAGCTGCAGATGGAGACAGTGCTCACAAAATTCAAAATCAAAGAAACTCAAATGCGGTACATAACCGAAACGACATAAGAGTATCATTCCATTCTGGCTCATGTGCCCCAACCTGCAATGCCACAAAGAAGTGCTTGGCTGCTCGGTTATTGCAACAACATGATCAAATACCCCTGATACATGTAAGGGATACAAAGTCCCACACTTGGCACCCCTGGCCAAAAGCATAGAGCCCTTCTGAATTTTCCAACTCTGAAAGCCAAAAGTGGTGTGAAAACCAGCATCATCTAGCTGACCCACTGAAATAAGACTCTTGGTCAGCTTAGGCACATGTCTCACATGTTTCAAAACAAATGCAAACCCATTTGCAAAAGAAAACTTTATGTCACCTGCTCCCACTATGTCACATGCATAGTCATTTCCAAGATGCACACAACTTGTCTTTCCACTATCATAAGTGGAGAACCATTCCCTATGGGGAGTAACATGGAATGAAGCACCAGAATCCAAAATCCAATCCTGGGAATATGCATCATATGAAGTGGTAAGCAACTCTGCAGATAAACTAGACATGAAGAGAACGTCATTGTCACTATCATGTGTGACTGCATTGATCTCCTCGATCTTCACTTTTCCTTTGTCCTCCATTGGACTCTCTTCCTTTTGATTTGCACCCCAATTTGCATTCTTTTTCTTATCCTTTTGCTCTCTTTTTAGCTTGTAGCAATCCTTTTTCATATGGCCCTTCTTGCCATAGTGGTGACACTCAATGTTCCGTGCCCTGTTGGATTTGCTACGTGACTTTCCTCTTTCTTGGGACTTCCCCCTGAACTGTGATTTGCCCCTTTGCACATTTAAGGCTACATCCTACTTGTTGCCATCCATAGACTTCCGTCTAATCTCCTCGGCCAATAAGCTACCCACAACATCATCAAATTTCAGTACTCCACCAGGTGCAGAGTTACTGACAGCTGTACGGAAGGTATCCCATGAGGATGGCAATGAACATAAGAGAAATATTGCCTTAGTCTCCGCATCAAAATTCATCTTCTGAGCCTGAAGCTAGCTGAAAATAATATTTAATTCATTTAAGTGAGAAGCAATGGAGA
Source organism: Dipteris shenzhenensis (assembly GCF_047967505.1). Taxonomy (NCBI): domain Eukaryota; kingdom Viridiplantae; phylum Streptophyta; class Polypodiopsida; order Gleicheniales; family Dipteridaceae; genus Dipteris; species Dipteris shenzhenensis. The sequence continues at coordinate 30,065,185 of NC_141602.1, forward strand.
CCCCTTCCTTATGGGAAACAGACTAAATCAGCCCATAAAAGAAGGGGAAAGAAAGAGTTTGAAATGCTTGATTTGGTGCATTCAGACGTATGTGGTCCCATGCCTACACGGTCTTTAGGCGGGGCTGAATATTATGTGACATTCATTGATGATGCAACTAAGAAAGTGTGGGCTTATGCTATAGCTCGGAAGAGTGATGTGTTCCAGGTATTTCAGAAACGGCTGGCCTTGGTTGAGAATCAATCAGGTAGAATGCTTAAATGCCTACAGACTGACAATGGTGGAGAGTATCTCTCTCATGACTTTCAGCATTTCTGTGATACACGTGGGATTAAGAGGGAGCTCACATCCCCTCGTACTCCAGAGCAAAATCAAGTTGCAGAAAAGATGAACCATACCATTCAAGAAAGGTTGCAATGCATGCTTTCCAATACAAGTCTTTCTGGTGGTTTTTGGGCTGAGGCAATGAAGACTGCAATGCATGTCATCAATAGATCACCTAGTAAGAGTTTGGATGGTGGTATTCTTGAAGAAGCATGGAGTGGCAAGAAGCCCTCTTACTCTCATTTGCGTATATTTGGGTGCGAGGCATATGCACATGTGCTAAAAGAGCTTCGAAAGAAGCTAGATCCTAAGTCTAGGAAATGCATCTTTCTGTGTTATGGTGAAAGTGGAGAGATGGGCTATTGTCTCTGGGATCCAGAAGCAAAGAAGATCATACATAGCCATGATGTAGTCTTCAATGAGAAGAAGATGCATAAGGCACCCATGAGGGATGTGGAAATGAGGAGAATCACTTTCTAGGATGTGAATCCACCTACATATGTTAATAGACAACAAGCTGTCCATGCACCAAATGTGCAAGAAATGGTACCACCAAGTACTCCCACAGGTATACAATCAAGGGTAGATGATGGATCATCTATTGGTGGAAATGATGAGCCAAATGTGGCTGATATGCAAGTGGGACAGCAAGCTGAAATGCCCTTGAGAAGATCATCTAGAGTGTCTAGACCGCCTGATAGGTTTGTTCCAGGGGTAGACTATGTGATGCTTACTGATTGCGGGGAGCCTTCTTGCTACAGAGAGGCTATGATGCGTGAGGATCAATGCAAGTGGGATGGACCACCTCATCAAGAGTAGCCACTGGGACAAGCCAATGTAGTGCTAATTGAAGAATTTGGTGATACAACAATATGTCAAACCAAGCCAATAGCTAATATGTATGAAGTACATCAATGCGATTGTTTAACTAAATGAAGAAGTGCAGCACAAGAATCCCAAAGAATATTAATGTATACATTGTAATGAGATCCAAAGGCTCAGCCAAAGATCCTTTTTGTAGGCACCACCACGAAAGGATAAGCGACTGTGCTGGACGGACTTGGAAGAAGTTTGCATGATAGCTTTGAAGAAGATGAAAAGAAGCAAGAATCTAGCAACAAGCAAAAGTAGGAATGTCGACTAGTTATGCATGTATTATAGAAACACACATTGTATCCTCTTGCAATGCATGCAGCCCCATGAGAGCATCTAGAGGTGAGCCCCACAACTCATGTTGATGTGATAAAGGCCCCAAAATGGAAAATTTTTCAAATGGACTTCTAATGGCATTTTTGAAGGTGGAAGTGAAAATTTCGATATAGCAGTTGCTACGAATGGTCCCTGAGGTCAAAAGGAGGTTGCTAGGAGAACTGATGTGGCCACACTTCCAATATAGACCCAAGGAGTTCATACCACCAGGGAAAGGCGAACCAATTGCATGTTGTGCCGAACCGAGGATGATGGTTATAGGGTACCAGCGCCGAAGGGGTAGTACCACGGCCATAATTTGGTAGGGGTATTGCTCGATGGAGGTTCCAAAGTGAACATTTTTCCCCAATATATGTTCAAAAGGTTGGGTTTTTTGGGTTTGGAACCATCACCATTTCAAGTCTACATAGTGGATCAAAGAAGGATTCAACTGATAGGCATCGTACAAAATTAGTTGATCTGTATTCAAGGAATGGTGTTCCACATCAATTTTGTGGTTCTACAGATGGAAAAAAAATGTGCGGTATCCTATGCTATTGGGAAGGCCATGGTTCAAAGTCGCTAGAGTGAAACAAGGCTAGGGTTCCTCAACTATCATAGTAAGGAGAAGAAAAAAGAAGATGAAGAAGATGTAGATGACCCTAAATACAGTCTTGAAGAAAAGGGAGTGACCAGTTATGGCACAAGGGGTGAAAATGGGCACTGAACTTTATGATGATGAAGAACAAAAGTTCCCAGATGCCAACCCATCCGTGGTTCCAGTTTTTAAAATAGTTGTGGCTGACATCTTTAAGTAGTTATTTTGAGGAAGCAGCCCACCACTAATGTTTGTATAGTAACTATTGAAAATACACTGATGAATGAGCAAGTCAACCAAGATGACATGCAACTTGCCATGCTGGATCTAGAATCGGATGAGACCTTATATCAAAAGTATGGAGAAGAACTGATTTTGAAGGCTGCATTGGCCTATGAAGACCAGATGCAGAGGACATCCTGCATCAAAGAAGATGACTTGGAAGAACTCAATTTGGAAACTCTAGAAGACCCAAAAATCGGTGAAAATCAATGTGCATGTTGCAGGACAATTCCGGGTGGATTTGGTCGAGCTATTGCAAGATTACAAAGATATCTTTGCATGGGAGTATATGAATATGAAGGGACTGGATCCCACTCTATGTGTACACAAAGATAAATTTGAAGAAACATGTCAAACCTGTAATTCAAGAGTGCTACTGTATGAATTTAAAATTTGCTAAACTAGTCAAGAAGGAGATTGACAAGCTATTGATGGTGGGGTTCATCTACCCAATGGATAATGTGACTTGGCTATCATTGATAGTTATTGTTCCGAAGAAAAATGGTGAACTGAGAATTTGTGTGGACTATCGGAAGTTAAATGCCGCTGCAACAATCACTGTTCCATTTTGTGGTACTCTGCTGGATGCTGTTGATGTGCATGAGATGTATAGTTTCTTAGATGGATTTAGCGAGTACAATCAGATCCAATGGCTGAAGATGATGAAGATAAGATGACATTTGTTATGGAATGGGTGTCTATTCAAGTAACACGATGATGTTTGGGCTGAAAAAATGCACCACCAACATTTCATACAACAGGTATTTGAGCCTTACTTTACCGGCTTCATGCAAGTGTTTCTAGATCAAACAGTCCACTTAAGCCTGAACTCGAATAAGTACGTCTTTGTGTAAAGGGGGAAATATTGTTGACGGTTTTAGAGCCTCTTCTTCTTTACATGAAAGATTGAACAGTTGATATCAAGATGTTATTACAAGATTTTCTTATAAGAATCTATGTAAATAATATGAACTAAGGCTCAATTGACTCAGATAAAACTCATAGAATTATGAAGCTATTACAACCGAATTGTCTACTCACAACTAGGACTGTGGCTCATCCCTACAGGGCTTTTTGCCAGTATAAAAGACACGACTTTACTACGGACCCTAATATGAGCAATACACAGACAAAGCCGCGAGGGCTTGGACAAAATGGAGCTCGTAAACTCCATAGACTATAACATGTGAGCCACCGATCATAGATCACCACCAAACACCTTGTGGAGATTACCAAGCATCGCCAAGTCACCAAGAGCCACCATGCACCGAAGCTTCCAAATTAGCCAGAGCAAAGATCCACCAACAATAGATCGCCAAGTGGCCAATACGTAGTGCCATGCAATGACCAGCCTATATGGTCCAATCAAAACAGCCAAACCAATCACGTGTTCTCCCCAAGAGGTCACATCTAACATGCCCTCCCTGGACTGAAATGGGAGAACACCCCAAAAAATTATGGACATCATAGTCCAGAAGAAACATAGCCATCACAGCCTATCAAAGAACTCTGTCTAGCATCAGAGTTAGACACTAGCATCAAAGCCAAAACACTTAATCATTTTCATAAGCATATAGCATGGCTTAGAAAGCCCAATCGTGATCAGGCATGTTGTCTAAAATGAATGGTCTCTTTGTCTTCCACACCAACACTCGTCCGTTGATCTCAAGACTACTTTGAGCTAGATCTGCTAACCCAACTTATGTGTTCTTCTTCCTCTAAGTCTCCACCACCTTGCTCTGATACCACTGATGGTTTTAGAGCCTCTTCTTCTTTACGTGAAAGATTGAACAGTCGATATCAAGACGTTATTACAAGATTTTCTTATAAGAATCTATGTAAATAATGTGCGACTAAGGCTCAATTGACTCAGATAAAACTCATAGAATTATGAAGCTATTACAATCGAACTGTCTGCTCATGACCAAGACTGTGGCTCATCCCTATGAGGCTTTTTGCTAGTACAAAAGACACAAATTTATTACTACAAACCCTAATATGAGTAGTACACAGACAAAGGCACGTGGGCTTGGACAAAAAGATGGAGCTCATCAACTCCATAGACCACACGTGAGCCATCGATCATAGATCACTGCCAAACACCGATCATAGACTATAAGATGTGAGCCACCGATCATAGATCACCACCAAACACCTCGTGGAGATTACCAAGCATCGCCAAGTTGCCAAGAGCCACCATGCATCGAAGCCTCCAGATCTGCCAGCAGAGATCCACCAACAGTAGATCGCCAAGTGGCCACTACGTAGTGCCATGTAATGACCAGCCTATATGGTCCAATCAAAATAGCCAAACCAATCACGTGTTCTCCCCAAGAGGTTGCATCTAACAATTTTTGGGTAATATTATATTTTAAGAAGGGATGGCTATTGATCCCCACCATAAAGTTGAGGCCATCTTGAATGCTGAGGTCCTTGGAATGCTAAGGAGTTGTAGAGGTTTGTAGGCTAGATAAAGTGGCATAACCAGGTTTTTTGCCATCTGGCATATGTTTGTCAGCCCCTCACAAGGTTGACTAAGAAGGATGTCCCATTTATTTGGGTAGAGAAGTAGGGAAATGCATTTTGGCCACTGCTAAAAAAGATTTGGTAGTAGCCCCAGTGTTACAACTGCTAGATTGCAACCTAGATTTTCATGTATTTGTAAATGCCTCTGATATTACCATTCGTGCGATAGTGACGCAAAAAAGGCAAAAAGGTTGGTATCAACCGGCATATTATGCAAGCCATAAACTCACCAGCACAGAAAGGAATTATTCCATAACTGAGAGGGAATGCTTGGGCAATTGGGAAAATTCTGTCATTGTGTACTGGGCAACAAAATAGTGTTTCACATGGATCACCAGGCACTGTATTTAGTGAAAAAGTCAGAGCCGATGGGCAAGTTGGCAAGATGGATTCTATTGATACAAGAATTTGATTATACAATAGTGCATACACTAGGGAGTTGGTGGCAGACTATATGAATCGATTGGATTCAAGGGAGATTCCCTTGGAGTGCATTCCGACTGATTTGCCTAATGCGGCCTTGTTTGAAGTAGAACCCTTTCATGGTACATATTGGTATGATAGGATAGTGTTGTTTCTGACAAACGACATCTTTATGAAAGAAATGTCCCTTGATCAAAGAAAATGGATGGCATTGAAGAGCAAACATTTCATGGTAATTTCTAGAATGATGTATCAAAGAGGAGCTGATCAAGTGCTTTGAAGATTTGTGTCAGAACATGAACAGAACACCACGTTGATTGAGGCACATCAAGGAGTATTTGGTGGCCACTTTTTTGGAGAAATCATGGGGTGAAGAAGGTTTATCAAGCTGGATTATAGTGGCCAACTGTCATCAAAGATGCGCATGAATTTGCAAAGCGCTATTGGTATTGTCAAAGAGATGGACATTCGATAAATGTGGACAAGATGTCGTTGAATCGACTCTTCCATTTAGAAATGGGGCCTTGACTTTATGGGCCCGTTTAGGCTAGCAGTGCAATATACAAGAAATAAGTATGTGGTGATGGCCATGGATTACTCAAGAAAACCATGCAAAAAACGTTTGCATTTGCAGTGTCACACAGCCTCTACTTCTAACTACTCCAACAATTGCCAACAGCCCTTAGCCTATGCGCCTCCACGCCATGCTCTCCATCGACCAAATAGAGCCATATTAGCAGTCTCATGTCTCCACGACTCAACTGACAACCATTTCCATTCTGTCGCTCTTCTTCTCCTTCTCCAAGGTTCACAGGAAATGACACATGGCACGACTTAAGCCAACCCTGAAGAGATAAGGTTGGTCAAGTTAAGTTACCTCGATCAGGTTTAGTTACTAAGCTAACCTTGGTTAGCCCGGCTTTAATCTAGTGGGATCAAATATAATTTAACCATGATCAAGTTTATTTAACCATGAGTTAGGGTAGTTGGTTAAGATTGTGCCACATGGTAGCCTTATCCATAGGTGCCATGTTATCAGTGCTTCCTAGGCACAGTCACATTGGCACATTTTTGGAACAACATGTAAACATCACTGCCACATCACCCTCCATGCCATCTCATCATTTTGATCACCCTCTTGGGATCAAAAATTGGCCATCTTTCCGAGAGCCATAACTTTTGATCCAGGGGGAATTTTGCGGTGATCCAAAAAGAAAAAATGATTGCCAAATCACACTCTGTGCAGTTGAGAATCTCATATCTTCCATCTAACACTTCCACAAGTTAGAATCATCCAATCCTCATCATCAAAACCACATCTTGATCCGCTACAACATACCCAACACTTAAAATGAATCAAGATAGAATTCATTTGTTGCATTTTGCACCTCGATGTGTAGTCTAGTTGTAGACTAGCTCAGCTTCAAAGGATATCCAACTACACCAATCCAAGTCAGCCATTGCCACATTATCCAATTAGTTACCACCGGCATTAGTCCCTTTGGTTCTATCATCAGTGTACATGAATTTCACACACTGACACCAGCTCAGTCCCTTGGCACTCGGCAATTCACCACACCAGCGTGACACTTGGCAGAGTTCTCCTTCTCAAATTCAGGATTGTTGCATTCTTCTTGCACACACATATACCACCCATGTACAGTCATTTTCATTGATCATTTTTTGGCATTGGTTCGTACATGCATACACATTAGCCTTGTAGAACCTCTTGGCTACGCCCGACACTCAGTTGTCATCATCATTTTTACATGCTTGATCCTTGGCATACACACAGTTCTCACATGGTTTGGTTTTGACCGTTTAGCATAAGCCCATAGTGGCAATTCTTATACAGTGTTCTCATGGGTAGACACTCTCATTGGTACATGGGTAAGCCTTTAGTATAGAGCACCAGACCGCCTCCAACATGGATTTATTCACATCACACAGGTGATAATACACAATTCATGACTCCATACGAGATCGATGAGTGGAAAGAGAACCTTCTTCGATTATTTATTGCCACAAGGTATGTACTAGTTTATGACACTGACTCAAGTCTCATTCATCTCGAGAGATCAGATGCAGATGCTTTAGATGTTACCATGGATCAGCTTATAGTTTCTAATCATGCGCATTTCTTGGTAAGCCCTTAGCATCAGGCACACTTCTCGGTAATCCCTCAACATGAGGCACATTCGACAATAAGTCCTCGGTACAAGGCAGTCCCATCTACATCAACACAGACTAATTCTTATGATGCACAACCATCATCATCATGCATGGATCCGACTCCATCTATTGCCACCACAGGTGCAGATACTTAGTAGGAGTTCATCAGTGAGATCATGTAGTTATTCAGCACGTAAGTCCTCAGTATGAGGCACTCACATCTCTAGCCGCATGTAGAGATACATGCGACAATGCATTCAACTCTTCAGGTGATTCCATTCCAGCATCCATCACGGATGCTTTCACCTCTGATATGGAGCATATCGTCTCCTTGGACACGATTTCCATGAGCAATACAGATCAGCAAATCAGTCTTCAGGATATTTTAGCATCGGATTAGTCATGCTACATTGCACCACCCTGTGATCCAGTTATCATCACCACCTCCGATCAGTAGATCATCCCTCAGCATGAGGATACCTCAGCGTCAGTGCAATCCTACCCCAGTGCAGTGAACATCATCAGGTTCAGCCATAAAGCAACCTAGGGAGACTCAGTGTTTTATCATGCACTTATGGCTATTGTATACATTCCATACTTGATACAGATCAGTGTTTGGATTCATAGCTTCATATCGGTCCCTACATCAGCATTTGGCACCTCATATGCCTCAGGGACATCTTATGCATTCTCAGTTGTATTTCAAGCTTCTAGGCCTTTACACCATTAGCTCCACCTTGAGCCTATGATAGATGCTACATCCCATGCCCATGGATGTTTAGCCATGCACACATCAGACGACCTTTAGCTTATGAAAGTTGAGCATACAAGTTTGACAGTTTGCCGGACCTTGTTAGTTGTACGGGTCTCTTCTTCAACAGAGTAGAGTATCACACCTGCACCTTCGACCCTAGCTTTATGCAACCCTAGATCACTCTACCCACACCGACTATGCAGTCTTCTTCGACCTCGCATCATTCGACAAGATTACACTATTGCAGCATACATCCGACATTGTTGTTAGTTCTTTTAGGTTGGTGACACCCTCGTATGTCACAACCTACCAGATTCTTTCTCCATCGCTACATGGACTAGCCTCACATCCGGATGCCTCTTCCACGAAGCAGCTGCACAGTCCACGGCGAGTTATGACATGTTCAACACGCAGCCATACACACTGTTGTTTACACAGTCACCTTTCAATCGACTAATCTTTGATCCAGGTGGACTTGACTTTTTGCATATTTCCTTCCTCTTCCCGTCAGCCTATCTTATGGGCTTTATTACCAAAGGCTAAAGATGACACAACTTACAAGGGGGGTTTATGATCGTAAGCTGTACTTATTGTACATGCTTTCGCTATGTAGTCATTGTGCTCACATATGCACATACTACTCTGATTTCTTTTTCAGTTTTTTTTTTAAGTTTTGGATGCTATCATATGCACCAAACGAAACACAAAAAGGTATTGTGGTCCAGCAAGAGGTAAGCTAAGGAGGATTTTAGACCAGTGGTAGACATTAAGCAAGGCGACTTTGTCTTGGTGAGGCAAGTTGACACTATATATCCCATATGGCTTCAAGTTGCCCAATCAAGTGTTGAGATGGATGTGACATTTCCTAACTTCAAGAAAGTATTAAATCAATATTGGGTTCTATCTATTAAAAGAAGGTCTAAGTAATGTAGATGCCTATATTGATTAATGAAACATGTAGTGGACAAAGAATAGGTCGTATCCACAAGTAAGGGAATGTGCTAATGTGGTGTTTTGATCATGGACGTCAAAAGCCATAAATCCACCCAAGAAGATAAAGATTCCACAACATGTACATACCAAAGTACAAGAAGGCTTTTGTGATAGTGGACAAGGGTAATGCTTTTATCCTAGGTGATCTCCCAAACTCTCAGGGTAATATGTTCTCCCATGTGAGGTATCCCATTTGTTGTGACCTTTATTAATGTGTATTTACATAGTATTATAGTTTACAAAAGTCTGACCAATTTTGTTTCTCTCAATTCACTTTACATGGTGCTTATTGTACCACCCTCTTGTACAGTTATCAACTTCCAACAATCCATTGCATCCCAAATGGTGTTAATTAACACCACCAAGTATTTGATTTTCAATCTCTAGAAACCCTTCACGTGCACCATCACTATTGCATTTTCCTTCCGACAATTAATGCAATTTCCCATAGCCAATGAAAGTTTCCAAAATTAATGAAATTCATTCAATTTCCAAATTCCCAAAATGCGAGACTTTTTCCACTTTATTTAATATGGTATCTATGTATGTAAGTATTATGTAGGTATGTATGTACACACACACACACACACACACACACATGCATGCGTGCGTGCGTGCTCTACATAATTGATATGGGGATATATCTAATGGCAATTCCATACTTTTTCATAGGCAAACATGAAGAATGAATTTCATATTGAGATATGGGGATTATTATTGTGAAACTATTTGAATTTTCTCTTGTTTTCTTCAATTAAGAGGAAGAAAAAAATGCTATAATTACGAAACATTTATCTTAATTAATATATATTTTAAATGATTGATGTGACTCACAAAAGGCATAAAGATATTTACAAACCTCTTGGATGCAATAAAGCAAGACCTCAAACGATCAACGGCACCAAAGCACCTTTAATAGCCTCATCCCCATATTTCTCATCATCACTTCTTGCATCCTCAAGTATAACAGTTCCATTACGAAGTTTAATAGATACCAACAAGTTGATTGACTTTCGTCATTCAAATGGCCTGCCCTATGAGTAAAATAATAGGTAGAATGGAAGGGAGAAAAAATAGGGACTAAAAATAGAATCTTGGGACATGGACCAATCCCAAAAAAAGTGGAACTATGCAATTGCACTCAAGCCAAACAATCAAACGACACCATGCACCCACTCCAAAATTAGCATTTTCCCATCTCAAAGGAAATGCACCCTTCACTAAGACCTTCCCCAAAGGGCAAGCCAAAATGGGCAAAGACAATGACGGGATCTTGCTCTTCAATCAATTATTTCATACACATTGGCCTTCTTAGCTTTCACATAGAACAATTTTGAGGAGATTATTAATCATTCTTGATATGTGGCTTAGCCTCTGAAAGTCATATTCATTACTCATTTCCTGATATCTTGTCTTGATGTTTATTCATTATTCATTTCATCCAAAAAAAAATGAAGGTAAGTTGTGGTTCTTCCTTTTCTTTCTTTTACATAATCTATCTTTGGATTTTAGTTTAAACCAACATATGATATTTTTAAGAAGCTTGTAAGTCAAGATATCAACAACCCTATGAAAGAATTGATTGTGTGATCAAGGCATCAAAGCCCCATTCTCAATTTAAGAAAACACCCCATCTGTAAGTATCAGTGCATCGCATTATCATTAGAAAATTCAACTATTCATTAGTGGATTAAAAATCTAATTATCTATATGACTTGCATTACCTACTAATATTCTTTTTTGTTGTTTTGATCCCATGCCAAAAAACTAGCCTCCTCTATATTCAAATCATATACTTTGCATTTAGAAAAAGAAAAACAAGATACCCTTGACATTGCAATTGATGTAGATGCATGCATATGAACATTGTCATTAGCAACTCTTTCAATCACTTACAAAGTGTATCCAACTCCTTCACTATAGTTGATTTTTTAGTAGCACACCTCTCAGCCTTCGCCACAACCTCGTCTAATTTTTTCATTTGTAGGTTCTTTTTACCTCACTCATGAGAGTTCCACGTAGTTCAACAAGGACACAACCCCAACGATTGTGAGATGCAAGAGGGGGCTAGCTACACTCACATCCGCATGAGGGATAACTTCTTACTCAATTTCAAGTTAGTGGGTGGGACTCATTGAACTCCATTGATCTTTTAGTAGTAGCTAGGTTAGCTTAAGAAAATGGATTTCCATAATCCTTACATCTCCTTGATTTGCTACCAACTAAATCTTATTTGCATCCATGTAATTTCACTAGGTGCGATGCACTCGCCATCACCATGTCTACCTAGAGTGATTTCTTGAATCCCATGATTTATTTCTTTAACTATCTTGGGAACAACAGGTTCGATAGACTTGGCCTCAAATGATGCTGCACATTGATGCTTGCTCTTCTTCCCCATGCCTTGTAAGTCACCAAAAATCTTGCAATCAGTCATTTAATCATTGGCTGACCAACAACCAATGTATTAGCCATTGTATCAATGACGCATCAAGGTTATGCACGATGCCACTAATAAGAGATCAAAAGAGCCAAATTTTGGACAATGTTGCCTACACCAAAATTTCTCAATTTTGTGCACTCCATATATTTGTCAATGAGCTTATCAAAGTTTTAGACCTGCAGCATGATGATAGCCACAAGTTAGTTATAACCGTACCTCTTTGCATTCAAAAAGAAAGTGTATAATTTGTACAAATTAGAAAGGCGTGTTGTTGGAACCTACAACAGTAATTGCTACGAGGCTATTTTTTGTGTGTGTACATGATTACTTCTGTTTTTAGGAGGCAGGCAGGGGGTTACCTCCAAACAGGACTACTAATAAAAAATTCCAATCACAATCTTTATTGTACAAATCTTCAAGATCAGATCTTTCCCTCATGAAGAACTGTCCAGTAGAAGAAAGCCCTCAGCACAAATGGAACTTTAGCGTAACCAAGCTCAACGATGACAAATCTCAAAGCTTCAATAATGAATAGAAATTAGAAATCCTCATTACATTACGAGCTAATCAGCAAGAGTTAAAAATGTAGAAATGTGCATGATTACATGCTCAACAAAAAATAAATCGAAGAGATTGATATGTCCTTGCAAGAGGAAATATATGTTTAATAATGAAATATCCAAAAATTACATCAATGCTTGAATTGATTGCGGATATAGCATCCAAGACCAAGAGACACCTCCAAACTCAAAAAATATGAGGAAGATGAGTTCATACTTTAGATCCTTGACTGGGACACCGATTCCAGGACATACCCATACAATATGTATAAGCTATAAATCATGATATAATTACAAAGTCTCAGATTGACAAGGTTATTAATTGGGGTACCTTATGCATAGAGAATTACACTTGCAGGGCGCTCTAATCTGATCTTGCACAACTGTCTACAATTTCCATCCAGGAGTTCATTATTTCTTAAAGTCCTCTCATTACATCTTCAAGATCCTTCACTGACAGCGATTAATGTTTAAATCAGTCATTTTCCACTAGTGATTGATAAACGGGCTGTCCCCCATTTCACTCATCTTCACAAGATCAGTTTTCGTTTAAGCTATTATGGATGCTGTAAAAATTTGAGGCAGCACCCATCCTGTGACTAGCAGGTTGTAAAGGCACAACTTTGTCCTCCAACCTCAAATAACAGTTAAGTATTGAGATTCTGTACCCTAGAGCCCCCCTTCAGATGTTGGGACAAATCGGTGTATCTGAAAACTTGCTTTCAGCATGCCTGATTGGGACATCTATACTTGGGAATAAATCCTGCACCATCCTCAAAACTCCCTGCAGGCATCCAATTGGGGGGGAAAAATAGCCTTTCGACTCCAACGCTGCCTTCTGCTTTATTGAACCTGTGAAGGACGTGATGAAGTGATTGGCAAGGGGTGAGCTTCTGTATTAAATACAAATTTATCCAAAGGCAGGACAGAGCTGTCTCCGAATAGAAGGTATAGATACTTCAAAGTTTCGCCTAAAAAGAATGTTTCCATCTTGTCTCTTTTTGGAGCAGGGATTACAGTCACATCATTGAGGGACGAATACCCTCCAGTATCCACTTTAGCATGGGTCTCAAAGGCCTGAAATATTTTCCATCCCCACTCCCGATACCTGCAAACAAGTATGCTCTGCAATTCAGTGTCACTCCAACATCGTTCTCTAAAGAACGCCTACTCAAGTGACCTAAACCAATAGGACCAAAAAGAGATGCACAAACAAAAGGGTACTAATTGAAAGAACCCTATCGAGCTACTGAATCCCGCAATAAATCCTGAGAAATTCTGAGATCGCTAGAGTACAATTCAAGAGCCAACAAAGCAGCAGACAGCTATGATTACACAAAAAAAAAGCGTAAGCGGTAGTCTTCAAGGTGAATATGAATATTTTCTAATTTCACATGTATCTGAATAGATGATACCAAACTTCTGGAAGCATACTTGGAATCTTTGGTGGTTCGATACAGAATGAGTAAAGCCTCCACAGTCTCCGGTCTCAGAAGGTTGTGGCGATCAAGAGGATGGATAATAATATCATCCTTATACTCAGCATTTAAATTTCCTCCGCTTATTCCCTCAGAAGACGCATCCTGCATGCACCAATACTTTGTCACTAGTAGCTATGATTTACATTCACTCAAGTCAGACCTTCAAAAATGATGTTTCCGTTTGGTTTGGAACATGGCAGGTACTTACATCCATACGAAAATATGCAATTTCAGGGGCCAGGCCAGTGGCAGTCACAGAATACATCTCATAGCAAGTCTTAGCTAAGTCTTCAGCAAGCTGAAAATTTTCTTCATCATGCACATTGAAGATTTCCCTATCCATGGCCTGTTGTTTGGTTAAGCCCCTTGTTGCACCCAAAGCAAGGTTTCCTGCTAAGAAACACACCTAGAGAAAAAGTAAGGGAACCCATGTTAAAAGCATACCATTAAAAACAGAACTGGGGAAAAAACACGAAATGCACATGTGGAAGGAGCAACAACTAAATAGAGAATCTCAACATGTACCACTACTGTGTTAGAGAATGCACACAGCGAAAATATGTAAAGTCTATGGTGTATGCCACAGAAGAACCTCGAGACCATGAGGGATTGCTGTAATCCAGCTTTAGGCAATATGTGCACACAAGAAACAACTCACAAGCACTCAGATCTGTGTATCAGACAGCAGTAGAATAACCAATATATCTCAAGATGTATTGCTCCAAAACTGAGCCAAAAAATCTCTTACAAATAGCTCCCACAAAGATCCGTCACCATGCAGGACTTCGCTGCCCTGGATGGTCTGTGGTGAGCACATGTACTGCTCCTAAGTCTGCCCTGGCACTCTGCAGGTTGTGTGCTCCTCAATGAGCTTCAGTGACCTGCAAGTGCCTAAAGGCATAGAGACCTCAGTCTGTCCACCCAATCTGCTTGCCAATTAGTCCTGTATGTACTTTGTGTGATATGCAGGAGACCAATACAGGGGATCACTTTGCATTCAGATGCCCTGTATACTATGAGATCTGTCGACGACATCATTGTCTTTTCAGTAGCGTTTTTTGGCCCACTCAGAGATTTCCTGGCACCGCTTGATAAGTGACACATGGCCACTTTCTTCTTGAGGTCCAGAGACAGAGAGATCAGCCCATAAGAGGGACCGGCTGAGCCCAGCTATGGCACGATCACGGATTTTTTCTCCAGTGACCCAGGCTAGGAACAACACGAGACGTAGCAGAAAGCCTGAGTGCTAGGGACAATAGGGGACATAGCAGAGAGCCAGAGTGCACGACCCGACAAACCTAACCCTAGGTGGACACTCACCTGAGGACTGCAGACAGACAGACTACTAGAGTGACAATAGCACTTGTCAGACAGCGGCCTACCTCATAGAGACTAGAGAGGATAGACTTGGGAGGCCGAGCATCAACAGCAATCTATCACTTACTTCCTCCGACACCAGCCCTCACCAGATCCAGAGCCACTATCAGACGAGCTCCTCTTGTCTCTCCTCAATCGTCCAGTGGAATTGGAGTGCCATAGACGGCATAGACAAGGTCTTGCCACTCAGTTCGACAATTGACCGATTGGTAGGCCCTTGGTGTTCCCCTTTTAGGTTTCTCTCGCAATGACAATGCAATGTATTACTTTTTTCCTCGTCACAGACATCAGCCTTGCATATGGGTGCCCATTTAGTGGCACCACCCTTAGCTTTCATTGTTCTGTTTATTTTCAGTCTCATAGACCTTTTGGCAAGACAAACAGAGATACGAAACATCGTTGCAGCTCACAGGAGAGGCATTATGGCATCTGGATGTCTTTTGAGTCCCTATTTGAGATTGATTGAGTACAGCTACTTGTCATTACTTCTAGATTTGGAGTTTACATGTTTTGTATCTCTGATTTTTAGTATAGTACCAGCAAAGGGTCTTAGTGTGCCCTTTGCCTCAGCCCTTTGTGGCTTGTATGAGTATGTGTCACATTTGATTCTGTACTTTGTCTGATACGCCCGTGAGGCCTCTCTCTCTCTCTCTCTCTCTCTCTCTCTCTCTCTCTCTCTCTCTGCTCCTCCCGCTGCTCTTCCCTGCTAGGCTCTTCCGCCTCCCGCCTCCTTGCTCCGCCCCTCCGCCTCAGCCTGCCTGCTCGACCCTCCGCCTAGGCCTGCTCGACCCTCCCGCCTAGGCCTCTCCGCCTCAGCCTGCCTGCTCGACCCTCCCGCCTCCTTGCCGCTCTCCCGCCTCCCTGCTCCACCCCTCCGCCCAAGCTCTCCGCCTGCGCCTAGGCCTCCTCCTGCCTCTCCTACTCGCCACACCACTCCACCCTCCCGCCTCCCTGCTCCATCCTCCCGCCTCCTTGCTCCGTCCTCCCGCTGCAGCTCCGCCTTGCAGCCCCTTCCCCTTCGCATGGCTGCCCGCTCCACCCTTGCAGCCCCTCCATTCCGCTGCTACACCAAACCCTCCTCCGGCTGTTCTGGCCCTCCCGCTCCTGCCCCTCCCGTTCCTACCTCCCGCTTGGGGCTGCTCCGACCCGCTCCCTCCTTGGCACTGCTCCTTGGCGCTGCCCCTGTCTACGCTCCCACCTGCCAGCTCTCTTCCACCTTCCCCACCCGCAGCTGCGCTCCTCCCGCCAGGTCTCTTCCCCCCCTGAAGCACCACCCTTTCCCCGTAATGTGGGTGCCTCCCACCATGGGGGGGGGGGGGGGAAGGATGCTGGCTCATACTCTTGCTTCCACTTCATCTCCCGCACTAGGAGTTGTGCAAAAGGACCATGGGGGGGGGGGGGATGCTGGCTCATACTCTTGCTTCCACTTCATCTCCCGCACTAGGAGTTGTGCAAAAGGAATCGAAGTCAGTCCAAGAAAATGGGCAAAAGCGATAAAGAGACGGACATATCCAAGAAAGACGACCCAAAAAAAAAAAAAAACAGCAAACACAATTGAAACTCGAGGATGTGAACACACGCTACAACCAAAGTGGACTAAGGGTTGACAGCAATGCAAGGCGGGACATATCCAAGAAAGACCACACCCAAAAAAAAAAAAAAAACAGCAAACACAATTGAAACTCAAGGATGTGAACACACGCTACAACCAAAGTGGACTTGGGGTTGACAGCAATGCAAAGGCAGGACCCAAGTTAGCTTCAGCTCCAGCCTCTACGTCCCTAGCCACAGTTACTATCAGCGCCATACCCATGACAAACAGTGACATACCCATCACATCGGCCTCCTCCCTTTCCTCTCGGATACCTCATCTATCCCCTCCTCTCTTGTTACAGCTTTCGCACCGATTATGACACCTACCTCGGAGGTCTCATACAGTGCTCCGCATTACACCTCGACCTTTCTCTCCCCTCTCCCTTTCAGTCAGCCCACACTCCCACATCCCATTGGGACTGCCTCATCCATGCCACTGTCATCTCCGTACCTCACCCAGCTCCCCCAGTCACCACTCGGCTTCCGGACTCATCCCCATACTTTCATGTCACAGCCATTCCAATCTCAGCTAGGACACGGGCAGGCTGACACACTAGAGGCCTGGGAGACCTTGCTCATGGAGGTACACGATATCTGTGAGCGCGAGATGGAGCTGACACGCTTCGCACAAGAGCAAATTCGCTTCAACAAGGAGCAGAGCCACATTATATAGGAACAGGCTTGCGCCATTCAGGAGCAGGCTGGTCTCATTCAAGGGACTCGGACAGGATATCTCGCAGCTCCGGCACAAGGTCATAGCCATACACACAATCCCAGGGAGTACCCTGGTTGTCGAGGCACAGATTGCAAGCATGCAATCTGTTATTGAGGAGACATCCAGATGGGTTGACTTGGAAATGGCGGGTGGGGAGAGACCCCAACCGAGAGCAATCCTTGATCATACGGTTCCATGACACTCAAGCACGACTTTTCAGCTTTACAACGCACGTCAGTCCTCCGAGATCAGCCAACGATCTCCATGGATGAGGACCTCATCTCTCTACAGGTTGAGGAGAGACGCTCCTTGTTGCAACAGCGGGATCAGGTCCGAAAAGAGAACTGGGGAGTGATACGGGAGGGACAACTTCTTACAGGGCCCCATAGGGCACCAGCCCCCTTCCCTACATAGGGAAACGGGGTCTATGAGACTCAAATATCCGAGACCCTATCCTGCACGATTTGGAACTATAATGGTACCTTATGGTCAGAACCAAGAAACTTCTCGAAATCCTATATAGGTCACGACAGCCTTTTACGCAGAGACACATCAAAGTCCACATCGCCCACTACCAGTAGTCAACGGGTACACATGGTAGTTTGCTTACAAAGATGAGACAAGGAATACATGGGGAGTTCAAGGGTCAAGTGGAGTAGCAGTCTTTTACATATCCACACTTTTGGGGACCATTTCAATAGAGCAGAGAGATGCACATTCCAAATTTCTTTATATCCGGATCCGACAACTGGACAGCCGAGATATGTTTGTTGCAGTTTGCTACTTCCCCCCTGAGACCTCCTAGCTAGAGATACTCAAGGTGAGGATGAGACATCTCCATTTGCTGCTCTTTATCAGTTCATCGTTGACTTTTCTAGCCACGGAAAAGTCCTTCTAGTTGGGGACTTCAACGCGAGGACAGGCACCCGTCAGATACCACTCCTCGACTTCAAGGATGATTCCACTCTACTACCAAACATTGACCTTGAGGATGTTGGTATGCTACGGGTTTCGGCTGATAGACGAGGTCTGATCACATCTTATGGGCAAGCCCTATTAGACCTCGGCAGGATGCATGATCTCATTATTTATAATGGTCTTGACAGATGGCCCGCCTCAAGTGGTTTCACGTGCTTTCCACATGGGGGAGGCTCCAGCGTTGTTAATTACATCATGGGATCACCTGCCTTCACATCTCGCATCACTGATTTTACCATAGCACCTCTCTCTCCAAGCGCTGATCATACCTATCTTTTCTTTAGCATTTCCACTCCCCGTCGCACAGCACCCTCCACCCCACTAAGTTCTTATTCCACCTATCATGATATACGACTTGACCGCGATCACTCACCTACTTACTCTAACCGTCTGTACATACTTCACTTATATAGACTTCATACCCCTATTAGAGAATCATGCTGCCCTGTTCCACTGCTCACTACACGAGGCTGCTCTTCACGCTTTCCCTCATACCACCCACTCCACCCGCCGACCACCCCCTGGGACCGTACCCTGTAATAGCTGGTACAATGATGAGTGTAAGGCTTTACTCCATCAACACCAAAAACAGTCTTCCAAGCGAACCAGAGACACTACGCGAGTATCGTCGACTTGTATGTTAGAAAGAAACTAGACTTCGTTCGTTAGAACGAGGAGGAGCTACTGAACATTTTGTTTAGTAACAACTTCTAAGGACTTTTGGCGAAGATTTCTAGAGAGACGGTCCCCCTCACCACTCACTAATACTCAGGTTTGGTATGATTATGCACGCACACTTTATGACATCCCAAATCAGCCAATCCCTAACCTCTCACATATGCCACACCCCACATCCTGCACCCTCTTCACTAGGGGGGGGGGGGGGGGGGGGAGGATGCCGTAATGAAACTTCATAATGGCCGAGCGAAGGATCATGAAGAGTTCATTGCATATGGGATTAACCTCCTAGCCCCGATCTTAAAAAAGCTCTTTAATAAAGCTGTTTGTTTAGGGTTTCCACGCACCTAGACCATTGACACTATCTCACCCATCCACTAGACAGGGGATCCCATGAGTCCAGAGAACTACAGGACCATTATGATTGGACATGTCATGTCCAAGATTTATGCATCAATACTTGATTCTGAGGTCAGCACATTTGTGGAGTGTTGAGGACTTAGAGCAACAGGACATGCCGGATTCCAACGTGATCATGGAACCATGGACCACATTCTCACACTCAGATGTATCATCGGGGAGGCAAGGGCACGCAAGCACAGGGTTTATTGTTGCTTTGTGGATTTCCATAAGGCATTTGACACGGTTCCGAGAGCCCGCTTCATATAGTGCCTACAGGATTTGGGTTATGACCAAGAGATCATTTGGGCTATCATGGCACTTTACGACAGAGTTTCTGGCAAAGTTCGGATAGGATCTGAGTGAACAGACGAGATTATGAGCACTGTTGGGGTCAAACAAGGGTGTCCATTATCACCCACCTTGTTTGGCCTCTACATTGACGAGCTTGAGACAGTGATGCAAACACAGGCTCTCTTGCGGGCACGTTGATCCGGATATTTCTTTACGAAGATGACGTGGCTCTTTTGTCTTCCAAATGTTGCATTTCAGGTCATCACGTGTCAAGGAGTATGGGAATTACACCTCTGGGCATAGCAAGCTACCATGGCTAGTACTGTCCTCTTCTATGGCTGCTATGCACACACAAAGAGATGGTTTAAGCGACTGGGGCTCCACATGGACAAACGACCTCCCTTCCAATACAGCATGGATGCTCCGTTTCTCCCCTCCTATCACACGAGGTCAACCAAGTTATCCGTGAGGATATCTTACAGCTACACACATTTCGAGCTTGGTTGGAAAGGTGAACTCCTAGTGAAGCTTAGCTTCTACAAAGATCATTGCTGACATATCATAGAGGGTTTCGTTGACCCCCAGGATACACACAGATCTAGTTACCCCCCTCACTGAGGATCTCTATTGGACAGTTCCGAGTCTCTTTACATAGACTTCGTATCGAGAGCGGCAAAACAGAGCGACTACCCAGGGAGAGGCGCATATGCACATTATGTGACATGCAAGAGGTTGAGACAGAGGAGCACTTCATCTTCAAGAGATCCCAGGGCATTTCTACTATCTCTTCAAAGATAAGTTATAACTATGGGATTTTGGCCCAGTTCCCCTCCTACCCAAACCAACGATGTTTAGCAAGTTTCATTCATGAGGTACTTAGACACCGCGAGATGATACTTTGAGCACAAAGACAACAGCAGACTTTTTCCTTCGCTGATCCCTCTCAAAGCTCTATCACGAAGTTTTTTCAGCCAAATCACATGGATCCCCACGAGACGAGGCCTCGACATAACCATGACCCGGAGCCAGTGACTCGACAGCTTAGACAGAGGGTTGAGACACAGATCACACTTGGGGACATCCCCTCCCTGTTTAGAGTCGGAGCCCGACCGACAAGGATCACGGTAGCCCTGGTTAGACGCAGAGCTATGACCAAGAGACGTGCCAAGGCTGCACCCGTGAGTGGCCGACAGCACTCTATCTCCAATTTCATGCCTCCATTGCCTCATCCACCCTGATGTCCTAATGATGATGATGATGATGATGATGATGAGATTGACATATAGTCGACCACCGACGTGACTATGTTGTACTTAGGACTTAGTACTATCATTCTGCATTTCGCATTGGTGTGGATGCTCGTTTACTAGCTCCACCACCACAGCTCGTTTGTACCAAGTTTTCACAGTCTCATAGACCCATCGGTCTTCCGAAGACTACAATAAACTCTCTCTCTCTCTCTCTCTCTCTCTCTCTCTCTCTCTCTCTCTCCCTCCCTCTCTCTCCCTCCTCCCCATACAGCTCTCTCGTACAACCGCTCCCGTACCATACAGCCTCTCTACACCATACAACCGCTCCCCGTACAGCTCTCCATACATACAACCGCTCTCGTACAGTCCGTCCGCACCTTCATCATACCTCCCCGCATACCACAACGTGGAGCCGTACGTCCGTACATCCCCCGTCAATAGCTCTCTGTACCTCTCTTCCGTACCTAGTCCTAGTCCTCCCATCCGTACTTCTCCCCCCGTCCGTACAGCCGTTAGCAAAAGCCCGTACAATCCGTCAGTAGTAGCAGCACGTACCTCTCCAACCGTACCTCTCCCTCTGTACCCATTAGAAGCAACCAAATAAACCCTAACCCGAGTTGGGCTAAACCCCCAACCCAACCCACAAGTTAGGTTAAGCTAGGAGGTTCAACAGACAGCCAATTATGGATTGGCCTACCCTCTCTTCCAAGTCCCCCTCAACTCCCTTAACTCCTTCAACATCCATCAGGACTCGGTACTCTACAGTTGCAGCCATGACACCCTCTCCATATGCACGGAATTACCAAAAAGAAAGCTCAAAACGACCCATCCTCGGGCAACAGGATCAGATTTTTTATCTGCAGCAGGCAATGAGAGCGCTACGATTGGAACTGACAGAAGCAAAGGCCCGACTTCACATTCTGGAAGGGCCTCGTAAGCATGCAATAATTGATGAGGCTGTAAAATCTTGTAAGGATTCCCCCCCTACCCTACAGCTAGTCTCTACAGTCAAAGATCTTGTTCACACTGAAGTACAAACTGCTAAGAAGGAAGTGATTGTGGAAGTGAACAACAAAGCAAGCAAGTCTGATATTCAAGCAGAGATTAAAGAACACGAAGCTAGATGTGATAATGCGCTGAAGATTAGTGAACAACAAAGCAAGCAAGTCTGATATTCAAGCAGAGATTAAAGAACACGAAGCTAGATGTGATAATGCGCTGAAGGTTAGAATTGGGGGACTCCCAGAAGGTTGGTACAAAGAGGAGGACGCATATAGTGAAATATTGGCCAAGATCAAAGCAAGCTTGCCCAACATTGATTGGGTGGATGATGCTAAGCAGGATGATGACGACTCCAGGCCAGCTTCTATTTTGCACTATAAAGGTCATGCAATCCTTACACTGAAATCAAAAGATATGCGGATCAAGCTTCTTCAACAATCTTACAAGTTGAAGGGCACCAAAGTATGGATAGCAAAGGAGCTTACACAAGCTCAACTCAAGATTAAGGCAACTGAATTGGCTAAAGTCAGGGCTGCCAGAAAGGATGGAAAATGGGCAGTTTATGGTGAAGGCGTAGCACTAATCAGACTCTCAGTCTTAAACTGATGTATGGCTGTTTACTCTTCCTGACTATCATGTAGGTACTCTCAATAATATGGGTTGCTTTTTGCACTCCTTGGGAGCTGCCATGTGCCCTCCCTAAAGCAGATGTACTAGAGGGTTTCTTGCTGTCCCATAAACTTTTTGGTCTCCAGTGGACATTAATAGACTTTCTCTCTCTCTCTCTCTCTCTCTCTCTCTCTCTCTCTCTCCCCCCCCCCCAAATAAAACGACAGAAAAGGTAGGACTTTATCAGACAAAGCATGCTCTGCATCACTGTCAGTAAACATATAGCAGGAAATAAGTAGTCAGTCTATTTGATTGAATCAGATCAGTTTAAGACGGAATTAATAGATGGAGCACTGCTTTAAGTGAGCTACACATCGTAGAAACAAGTTGATCTAGAACAGACTTCAAAATACAACTTTCCTCACAAGTTTGCAGGCTGACTGTGTGATCACCCGAATCAGCTTGGCCAACAAATTCAGAATGCCAATGTCATCAAAAGTCTGGCATGGCATAAGACTACACATTGCCAATGTGCTAAAATCCAAAAACATGACGCCAGCTTCAGCACCATTTTCCTCCAAGAATACACGAAAATGATCACAAGGATCTAACCTTAAAGTAAACTTCAGCATACACTAATGACTTTGCAGAAAACTGATTGTAGATGACATTTGTCAGCAATTTTACTGTCTCCAGAATCAGATCACGATATTTCTACCGCCTTTTCTACAATTGACAGTTATGGGAGAAGAAACATTGACAGCATTGAGTAACACTTCAACCAGACCAAACAATATTGCAGAAGAACAACAGAGCATATGTCAGGTCAGATTCTCAGAACTTCAGAGTAAGATATGCAAAAGAGCATGGATAATGTACAAGCCAAATCTTAATCTTTTGTCATACAGTCAAACACCGTTTTCAACCACACACAGAAGGATTGAAAATTCCAGAGTTAGCATACCAGATGATCCATTTTAGGACTAAAGCCTCCCTCCACACCACTTGGCAGCTCACCCACGAACCTCAAGCCCTTGGGTTTTGACCTCTGAACTAAATGATGCTTCACGCCCTCCATAGCCTCATTGTACATGTCACGTAAAAAGTTGACTGGATTGTCATCAAATTTGGCACCTCCCTGCTGGAGCCATACCTTCAGTAGATATTCATAATAGCTATCACCACGAGAGCCAAGCCTAATGTTACTACCATAAAATTGTCCTGAATGTGGACTGCACAAAAAAAAAAGATTTAGCATACATGGTTTCAACATGCTACATACAGCACATTATGAAAGGAATAAATTCAAGACTACAATACAAGCCCCAACCAGAAAGAGATCTCGCCTCCATAGCTCAATATTTGCAGAAAATAAACCTTAAATATTTTAACCTACTAAAATCTTCCTCAGTATATAGCCATGATCACACAGTTGTTGCCAGGGAGGAATACAGGTACTTTTTCAGTCAAAGGCTGCTTTAGGACAGTAGGCAAAAAATGCAAAGGGTGCCATGTGTGCGACCAGCATTGACCAAGTTGAAGATTCCACACATGACCAGGCCTGAGTTCATCAACAATGTAGAGGTGGTTAAGCCAGAGCAGGTTTTGTTTCACAAGTCCAAGAGAGGAGTACCAGCAACTGCCAGCGCCTGTACACAATCAAGTTCAAGCATTGGGGCTCTCATGAGCACCACAGGTTGACAATGTTTTTCTCTCAGATTATCCTCACCTCCTTGCAGCATATAAGGAGGCTTTCAATTTCCCTAGTTTCAGCTTCAGCAGAAGGGGTTGTCATGAGCATGCTTCATGGCTGCCTATCTGACAGCAGGTCACAGCATCATCACGGATGCACCCAGCCACATATAGTCTCTCTCCGGTACTAGGGTTCCACATTGATAGGATACCTCCTTTTCGGTACAGTTTAGATGCCCCTCCGGTACTCCCACCCACCATCCCGATTGGGCCACATACCAACCAGGTCATTCAACAGGATCTCCTGCAGCTACACACCTTTAGGACCTGGTTGGAGCCGAGGGAGCTTCCAGTGAAGCTGAGTTTCTACAGAGATTACTATCTTCGCATTTCGGAGGAGGGATTCATCACACCACCAGGGTACACTAAGCTTCATATGCCTCACTCACTATGGAACTCCATCGGACAATTTCGGGTATCATCACACCGCCTCCGCATAGAGAGCGGCAGAGTAGAGGGGATTCCTAGGGAGCATCGCTTATGCATATTGTGCGACTATCAGGAGGTTGAGTCGGAGGAGCATTTTATTTTCAGGTGCCCAGTGTACTACGAGATCCGAGGTCGCTACCACTGCCTCTTCAGAGGCAACTCCAGGCTCCTTTCCAGACTCCTCGCCTACCCAGATCAGAGATGCCTCGCGGCCTTCATTCACGAGGGAATCCGACATAGAGTACTTACTCACGCGACGGGGCTTGGCCACATCATCAGACACCTCTCAGAGCAAGATCACAGAGTTCTTCCCATCGAGTAACATTGATCGCCCAGTCTCTAGCCGCCAACGTGACAGAGACCCCGACCCGACGATCACAGCACGACACACGAGACATCGAGGGGACACACAGATCACTCTAGGGGACCTCCCGTCATTGTTTGGACCCGGGATACGTCCCACGGGAGTCACGGTGGCTCTGGTCTTGCGTCGAGCCTCGTCCAGGAGACCGAGATGCACGGCACCCCTTGACGGGCACCAGCGTCCCATCACTCGCTATGCACCAGGCAGGGGGACATGACATACGGAGGATTCCGCTCCGCTCCAGTCCTTTTCTTTTCATTGTTACATCCAGATGTATTTGATTATGTATGATCAGACTTAGGATTCAGCACGTGTGATGATGCTTGTTTCAGTAGCTCCACCCTTACTGTGATTTGTATCAGGTTTTCTTTCAGTCTCATAGACCCATCGGTCTTCCAAAGACTCTAATAAAATTTCTTTCTTTTATTTCTTTCTTTCTCTCTCTCTCTCTCTCTCTCTCTCTCTCTCTCTCTCTCTCAGACACACACACACACACACACACATAAAAGTTGCAATGCCATGCAAAGGACACTCCAACAGCAGGCTAGATTGGTCATTTCCATAGGTGGGTTATGGGCCTATAAAAGGCATCCCTCCCCCTCATTCTAAAGCATCAACAGCCGCAACAGCCTTCAGCCTCATTAGATTCTAGGAGGACCATCAAAACAGTCCCTCATAGCTCACTTGTAGGGAGTGCAATGTCTCCCCTCTCCACTCAATCATTACAGAAAGGCCACAGCCTTACATACATCAGGCTTTTCACTTTTTCAAATTAACAAACATATTGTTGGGGGGGGTCGGGTGGCGCGGGGGGGCAGTTGTGTTCAGTGATGCTCTCTTGCATTCTTCACTCACATGCATGCAAGGACATATGATTCAGTTCCCGTCCTACTCCATCCTATTATATTGTCCCCTTCCTACTGCTCCATGATCAACTACTACAAAGAATGCAAAATGTATCTCTCATGTAATTAAAAGATTGATTCGAAGTTTCTCTTATCTTATCTATGTGTCTTATAGGGGATAGCTAAGCTAACAACTTGATGCCCACATGCCAAGCCAATGAAAGATGAGAAGGGTGGTATAAGTGAAGGCTAAAACATGATGAGCATCCACAAAAAGCGGATCAGAAGATAAAAGAAGACAGAAACCATTTGGTTGGGAGAGTCCGTTAAGAGAGGAAGTTCAACGAGGGTGATGGAGATCAAGAAGAACCTTCATGAGGGAATAACATGGAACGCTCTATGAGATGACATGCTCATGCACACTTTATTTCTAGCCATGCATCAAGATGCCATATGCTATGACAACCCACGAATGATTGCACCATCAACCTCAACCATCTCACAACATTCTTTTTGGCATCTCTCGATCCGTAGGCGTCAGGAATATCACAAATTGGGACTCGGAATAATTTTGTCGTAGAAGAGTACAACTCAAAACCAAAATCTTAGTAGGAAAGCTAATGCATTCATGATATATTCTTACGCAATGACGGCAAAGACGGGGTCCCCTTGTATCCAAGAACTTTTTACCAAGTAACAAAGTTATGACAAACAGGTTTGGGTTGGAAGAACCCAATGCTTTGCAAATACCTAGATGAATCCAGGAACATTCCCAAACTCATCCTCTAAAAACACAACATAGTGCAGTTTCAATCTCATGATAGTCACTCACAAGGTTGAAAACCATAAACTCCATCATGCATAGCAGGGACTAGCTACTATGACATCCCCACTGACGTCATCAACGCCCAACAGTGGGTGTGGACCATAGTATAAAAATATGCCCTCACACATACAAATCCACACACCCACACATACTTGAGCATCCATTTATACAAAGACTGAGTTTCAGTCGGTACTCCGGAGGTGAAGGGCAAACTCAGCCATGATGAAGGCTAGCACTAAAGGAGAAGGCTTAATCAAAAGGTAGTCCAAAATCTCTTCATTCAAGCTACAACTGCTTGTGAACTCTAAACATTTTCATTTTAGTCTCCCCCCAACAAGCATCTAAATCTAAATCTAGCTGATAGGGCAACGCACCATTTAAGATAGAAAGAATTATCACAATACCAACAGGCCGCAACTTGGACGAAAACTTCACAAGGTGAAATTTGCATGTCCGCTAATACGCCAATGCTTTGCAAACTTTGAGACCAAAGAATCCACATACAGACAAGGACTAAAGAGCAACATAATTGAAGGCCCTTATTTGTAAGCTGGCCAAAAATTCAATGGCTCGCCCTAGAACTGGGGGAACCCTTTTCAAAAACTAATTCAGCAAGGGCTCTCCGTCTGAAGGAAAGAGGCCTACATAAGCAATCACTAAAACACCTATTTGACTAGCCATACTTTGTTGGAATATCACAATGTAAGGTTTGTGTGTGTGTGAATGTGCACCAACCGTGTGAGAGACATCACCAAGGCCCTCAAATCTAACATGGTATTATAGATCAGTTTCGTTGGAGGGAGTCTGTATCCTGGCTCCTCATTTGGGTCCCACAAGCTACTACTTAGGCAACTACATGATGTAGGATACAATCGGTTGGGCAATAAGGACACTATGAGCGGGTATCAAGCCAGGTCAAGACAATGGACACAAGAGGACGTGAACACGATTGGGGTTGTTCTTTATCACCAACCTTATTTGGCCTATACATTGATGAGCTCGAATCATTCATCATGACACTAGCCACAGTAGGCTTCCCCTTAGCTACATCTTTGATCCCAATTCTACCCTCTGCAGACGATGTGGTTTTACTATCCTCCTCAACCCAAGATATCCAACGACACCTAGATGCACTTCACACTTTCTGTGAGACACATGATTTGAACGTCAACCTTCGTAAAACCAAGGTCATGTTCTTCAACACATCAAAAGCTTGAGAGCAGTTCACCTTTGGCAGGATACCAGTTGAGATTGTTGTGTCTCATACATACTTGGGGGTTCTCTTTTCAAGGCCAATCTTCACGATCACGCCAGCTATGCAGGCCAGTTGAGCAAAAGTATATCGCATTTGTAAACTTAGTGTCAATGCTTTCAGTCTCATTTTCAAGACGCTAGGACCAAGTCTCTCCTATTCGACTCCCTTGTTTGCCCAACTGGGATGTGTGGCAGTCCTTCCTAGGCAACAGATTTATATAAGACAAACTCGTCCCCGAAGCCCAGCCAAAGGACAATCACAGATTTCCTCAATCCTGGTGACCCAAGCCAAAGGTATCAAAAAGGGACATGACGCAGCCTAGAGTACGACACGGCAAACTTGCCCTCAAGTTGAAACACACATGAGGACAGTCCATATATCCTCTTTACTATTTGACTTGAGGAGACAGACCAGTGAGTGGCGCAGTGCTCATTAGATGACAAGCTACCTCTTAGAGATCACAAAGGAGGAAAGAAGGGTCCACACAAACGGATTAGCACTCTATTATTGATTTCCTTCCTCAACAGCATTCACCAGAGCCAGAGCGACCATCTCTTCTATCGTCAACGGAGTTGGTCCCCTAGACAACATATACCTAGATGAGTCCAGGTGAAGTCACTCGTAAGGTTGAAAACCATAAGCTCCATCACGCATAGCAGAGACTAGCTACTATGACATCCCCACTGACGTCATCAGCGCCCAACAGTGGGTGTAGACCATAGTATAAACATACAGCCATGACGAAGGCTAGCACTAAAGGAGAAGGCTAATCAAAAGGTAGTCCATAATCTCTTTCATTCAAGCTCCAACTACTTGTCAAGACTAAACAACTTCATTTTAGTCTCTCCTAGTCTCCAGACGAGCATGTGAATCTAGCAGATAGGGCAACGCACCACTTAAGATAGAAAGAATTATCGCAAACCAACAAGCCGCAAGATGGACGAAAACTTCACAAGGTGAATTTGCATGTCTGCTAATATGACAGATGCATATACCTAGATGAGTCTAGGCACATGCCCAGACTCATCCTCTAAAAACACAACATGGTGCAATTTCAATCTCATGATAGTCTGTAAATATGCCTAGGGGCAAATGATTTAATGTGATCCCAAGAGAGGGGTAAACGATGCATTTAAGAGGTATCCTAGAATGATGACATGTGGCAAACTAGATCCATCTAGGGTACTGTGGGCTTTGTGGATTAGCATGCAGCAGCCTGAACGTGAGTGACGATCATGTATTCATGCTACACAGAGATCGGCTGGGTGGATCAATACTGTGCCATCGCCCGTGATTGCTATGATTGAAAATCTTTTAGACTTTGTAATTTAGATTATGCTGTAACACAATCGGTTGTGCTGGCCCAAGGTTGGCTGGTTCCCAGCCCTATACAAGGGCCTTCAGCCCCCCTTTTCACTCACTCAGCTTCCTCAGTTCAGGACTCAGCTCCCAGTCTCCAGCAGCGCTTCCAGCCAGCATATGTGCGAGGTTTGGGTGTCCTATTTCTGCAGCATAGTTCCATCTCCCGCATGTCGCAATTAGGGGAGAGGTCTCAGCACAGTTTTGTATGCCGATTTGGCAACCATGTATAAATGAAGCAGTGTGCTATAGTTAGGTGAATCTCTTGCGTCTCTCATGCTTGAGTTAGCGTTTTATATTATTCGATTTTCCGCACAGCAAGTCTCTGCATGTTTCATTGGTATCAGAGCAGTATGGTTCCTTGTGATTTGGGTTAGGTAGGGAGTCTTGGCAGCAAAGCTTAGTTATGGGGACTCAGCTAGCAGAGGAGGGAGCATGTCTGGGATATTATCTAGTTTTGTATTTGGTCCCTACCTCGGACTACCATACTCCATTAGCCTCTCCCTCCCAACCTTCAACGTGCATCGGGCCGGCTTCCGTCTTCACCCGAATGCATTTACAAATTGCGGGGCAAGGTTAGGGGGGAATTTTTTTTCCTCTAGAGTTATTATTGCAGCAGTTGATGGGTCTTCCAGCCTTCCATCATGGGCCCGTCTAGCAGAGCAGCTCTCAGGCAAGCGTTCAGGGAGCAGGATCATTTCCTTGAGAAGAATATGCTCTTTTCTGAGCTGCCCGAGCAGGACAAGAAGACAAAGGAGGAAGCAATGACATTGGATTGTTTTCGGCTTCTATTGGAACAGGAAATCCTTGAGGCGGCCGCGCAATGATCTAGATGTCGTGCCGACTTGGCAGCATATGAGGTCTAGACTCTAATGCAGGCGAGACCGAGAGCAGATGCTTGTATAACACCAACAGTTTCTCATGGCCTGCTCACAGTTCCTCTCCTCAACAGCAGTACCCACAGACCGCGCATCAGTTGGAAGTCCTTTATCTGCATTGGAGTCTTCCATCTCCGAGCATAGTTCAATGGACTATTTTGCAGCAGCTCAAACAATGGTTTCCCTTGGGTCTACTAAGCCAGGGGATCATTTAATTTCCACAGTCAGTGCCTTAGGGTTTTCCACCCATGGGGGTAGTGCAGCCATTTCCACAGCATGCTCTCAGGGGTCTTTCATCCCTGGGGTAGACGAGGTGTTCTCAGCAGTTCTGGACGTATCACAGTTCTTTCAGGTAGCATCCTAGTCAGTTGAGTCATTAGAGGGGTGCCCCAGCATCTCCTCCGTTCCTTCGGAGAGCATCCAATACAGTCTACTCCTTGGAGGCGTGCTCCCAGTGCTAGTCGCCACTCAGCTCAGCTCCTTGGAGAGACAGCCACAGTTCCATCTCTCTTGGAGTTTCTCAGAGAGACAGCTACAGTTTCCACAGCTCCTGGCATCATGCAAGTTCTTCGGGAGACATTTCCATCCATAGTTCTAGATTCCAGGAGGGTGGCACAGTTTTTACCCTCAGCAGTTATCACACCAGCAGAGGAGGCAGGTTCATTCCAGCTTTCCCTCACTGCAGTCATGCAGACAATAGTACCACACTTTCTAGGAGTGCATGTGAGTATGATAGAGTTCCCAGGTTTTCAGTTTTGGTTGCCTAGCTTCAATGGCTTTCTCATCACCCCAGCAGTTCTTGGAGTAGCACTAGCATTTCTATATGTTGGTGGATCTTCTGCAATGGGGAGAATGCATGCCAACAGTTGGTAGCCAGTTTCATGCCATTGGACTTCTGGAGTGCAGTCCTTCCACATCAACAGCTCAATCAGTCCTCAGCAGGTCACGAGGACAACAGGCAGTTCCTATGTCCAGGAGTCTATCAGAGTGCCATACCACCCAAGGATCAAGAGTTCGCAGTAGTAGTGTGGTGGGATGATTGGCCTCAACAGTTCGGCTTCCAAACTTCACGGCAATATGGGTTCTTAGGAGTTTTTATTGAGCCTCGGTGTTATCATAACAAAACATTCGTTCCTCAGCCTTTTGGAGTGGTACCAGATCAGTCCCAGTGCGAGACTGTTATTCCTCAGTTCTTTGGGAGGACAGTCAAGTTTTGAGCAGCAGTTGTTGGTCAGCACGATCACATTTGCTTCACAGATTCACTCAGTCCCTCAGTAGCTATCATCATCCAGAATTTAAGTAGGAGGGAATGTCACATGCACCCTACACTAGGGAGCATGGTGACGCAGTCTGACCCATTTGTCGTACACCGGCACGAGCTACAGGGGTCTGTTCCTAGTTCCCATAGTCACAAGCCATGGCGGAGCAGTTCGGGTCACCAAGACAAAGCGTTGCAAGGTCTCCACCCAGCAACAAGTTCAGAAGAGGGGAATTTCACATGCACCAAGGTCAAGCCCAGGTGGAGTGACAATTGGCTGTCCAGCCTTCCTGAAATGGCCCAAGAGGGCCTGCTTAGGAAAGGGCTAGCAGCCTGGTCAGCCAAAACCGACCAGCCAGTCGGTTGTGCTGGACCAAGGTTTGCTGGTTCCCAGACCTATATAAGGGGCCTTCAGCCCCCCTTTTCACTCACTCAGCCTTCCTCAGTTCAGGACTCCGCTCCTAGCCTCCAGCAGCGCTTCCAGCCAGCATATGTGCGAGGTTTGGGTGTGCTATTTTTGCAGCATAGTTCCATCTCCTGCATGTCATAGTTAGGGGGTTTTGTATGCCGATTTTGCAACCATGTATAAATAGAGCAGTGTACTATAGTTAGGTAAATCTCTTGTGTCTCTCATGCTTGAGTTAGCCTTTTATATTTGTCTATTTTCCGCCCAGCAAGTCTCCGTATGTTACACTCCTGCACCTATCCTACAGCCCATAACTGGTCCCCAATATCCCTTCCCCCCCATGTCCTCTTCATATGGGCCTGTTAATGACGCCACTGTAGGCTGATCCCCCTGCGTCGAATGAGGTGTTCCTTTTGCTCCCTTGGGAGAGCCTTCATGAAGACATCAGAAAGGTTGTTGGATAGTACATCAGCTCATGATGTCGTTGATGATGAGCTCCCGTACGAAGTGGTAATGGACTTTGATGTGCTTCATCCGTGCATGAAAGACATCATTCTTCGCAATGGCTATGCAACTCTAGTTGTTGCACATGACCACCGTTGCCTCCTCTTGAGTCACATCCATATCCTCAAGTATCCACCTAAGCCATAACGCCTCACATGCTGCAATGCAAGCAGCTTGGTACTACGTCTCTGTGGAAGAAAGGGCAATTGAGGGCAATTGAGGGTTGTTTCTTGGTCAGCCAAGAAATGGCGCTTGCTGCAAGCACAAAACAGTACCCTGAGGTCGAACGCTTGGTGTTGCTGTCACCTGCCCAATCCAAGTCATAGAATCTACCTAACTCAATCCTAGTGTACAGCACTAGGGCCCATAAATAAGGGCTGGACTCCCCGGAAGGTCTTTATTGCAATAGAAAATACTTTGAACAACTGGCTCTGAGAAGAGCACGAAGCTGAGTACAACTTTTTTCAATTCGTCTAAGAGGCCTGGGGCCTTTCTTTTATAGACTAGGCCCAATAAAAAGCTATGACCTGCTTTCTAAAAGCTACTTTTGTTGGATAGGTCACCTCCCCATCTGTAAGCCCCCAAATGAGGAGAGCATGGGGGAGGGTGACCTAGGGCAAGGTATGCCCAGAGAAAGGGGATAGCCACTGTATGGATCAGTAGGGGCTGCTGCAGGGCAGAGTACGGAGGGTGTGCAGACCCGGGACTGGTGGCGTGCAACTGTACGGAGCAGTACGGGGCTGGAGAATGGGCACCCAGGAGGTCAGGAGCAGCAGCAAATAGGGCTGCAAGGGACTGACCCTGGGAGGGCATATTTATAGCCCATATCCGACAGCCAGGCAGGCCTGCATAGGGGTTGGGACCCTGCCTTGAAGTGAGGGCCAAAGCCCTAGTTTTGTGGGCCAGAGGCCCTAGTTATGAGGGCCCTTTTAGGGCAGTTTTATAGCAGCCTGGCCGGCCTGTTTGGGTCAGCCAGTTTGAGGCTGCTGGTTGGTTGGTTCTGGAGGGCCTTGTGCCCTATATAAGGAGGGCCTTTGTGCCCTCACATCTCATTCTCTGAAGCAGCCCTCTGACAAAAGACAGGAGCAGCAAGAAGGCAAGCCTTGGGCCTATCCACAGGAGGTGAAGGTGACCCTGAAGGAGCTGAGCTTGAGTGGCAGCCCACCTAGGCTGGTTTCCAGACAGCAAGGTGGAGAGGATCGTTCTGGACGGATAGTCTATAGAAGCTCGAGGTGGAGCACACGGGCTCGAGTCTAGAGATAGCCAGCAGATAGGAGAAGTACCTTGTGGTAAGATTAGAGGACCACACCACCATTGGTGGGACTCTGGATCTCTCTCTTTTGTATTGTGTCCATAGCTTTGGACGGAAATATATTGTTTTGGTGGTTTCTCTATCTGGCTGGTTCATTATCTATTGATGAGTCAGACATCTATTTTATGCACATAAGTTAAGAAGTTTGTGATTCCACATGCCACATCACACTGTGTGAGCTCCTGGGCATTACTATCAATCTTCTGCTATGTGTACCCTCTGTTGGGTCATTTCTAACAACTTTTACATAAAAGCCTAGCTTTTTAGGCTTTCTTTTTTAATGTGGTGCTTTTCGTGCCTTTTTTTAAATCTCGTGGGCCCTCCTTTTATAAGGCGCTCTCTTGTCCATGCTGTTAGACCTTGTGGGACTTGCTATATGCTTTTCTCCCCACTCTTGGATCCTTTTTGCAGTCTCTTAGGTCCTACACATTGCACAAACAAGCTCCAACACTTTAACCCATCAGGGGTTAGCAAAATGCATGCATTCCTAGTTCTTGGACTAATCGTAGTCCCTTGTGGGCGTCCTCACAGTTCTCTTTTACCAATGCAAAGCAAAAGTAAAACAAAAAACTTATTCTTAGTTAACCAAAGTCAACATTCTTTGACTGAAGTTAATAATAATAAAGATTATACTTTATTTCTTGAGAGAAGCACCAAATGGTGACATCCCCTCGGCTTTTAATCAGTTGCTCCCAACTGAAAAGCTTCCTGATACAAGTGTAAAACTTGAGGATATTTTGAAAAGACGTCCTCATCTATGTTTCAAGAAGCATTTTTTCGAACAATTTTTGCCAAATAATTTTTATGATGATGTTCATACAACTTGGGAGTGTGTATCCATGACAGCTACAGATACAGTTGAGACTTAAACCAGAAGTTCTTTTCAGCCTACCTCCAGATTACTCCCTTCAAGGAAATTTCAGAATAGGCAAAGATGCAAATATACCGGGCTGGTCTGCATCCAAGTATTCACACTCAAGTGAGCATTGAATGCAAGACAAAGCTGCGAGATTCGATGCACTCAGCCCTAGTACTTGAGGAAACGAAGAAAGATTTGCTACGGACAATAGTTGCCTCAAAAAGCAACGATGGAGACACCTTCAAAAGGAACATGACCCTGGCATTTCAAGGACAAAGACGGCTCCAGTTTCAAAAGCCGAGGGGTCATTTGAAACCCTACAAAGGGAAGTCAAAGTTTTCACTAGAGCAAACAAAGGCCTTTTAAAAGGAGGGCATATTTTGTTTGAGAGAGAGAGAGAGAGAGGGGGTGAACCCGAAGTGGAAGTGAATCCTATCGAGAAAGAAATTTTTTAGTTTCTTGATTCTTTTAAAGACTGTTTTCTAGATCCTCTAGCTTCCTCCTGAGCGGCGAGAAGATCATTTCAAAGAGCTCCTTCCAAGAAGTGAGCCTCCGAATTGGCCACTTTATCGCGTGAGCACTGAGAGCAGCACATAACAAAGAAATCATGACACAGGTACATGATTTACTTTCTAAAGGACTCATCACACCCAGTTCCTCACCCTTCTGTTCACTTGTGCCCCTAATTCAAAAGAAAGATGGCTCCTATCGTATGTGTGTGGATTATGGAGCCCTCAACAAAATGACAGTCAAGATTAGGTTTCCGATCCCTCACATAGATGATATCTTGGACAGATCAAAAGGGGCCACGATCATTAGTCGCATTGATTTGAAAAGTGGGTACCATGAGATAAGGATCCATCCTTAGGATGCTCATAAGACATCTTTTCATACCACTTCCGGATTGTGCGAGTTCTTGGTGATGCCCTTTGGGTTAACCAAAGGGCACCAACCATTTTCAATTACAAGATGGATAGGATTTTTGGACCATACAAACATTTCATAGGTACTTTCTTCGATGATATCTTGGTCTTTAACTTGGCCACCATGTTCCAAGGACTTCAAATCACAAGCTTTTTATAAATGGCAAGAAGAGCGAGTTTTTCCTTGATGAGATCCACTACCTCGGGCACATTACCTCTAAAGAAGGGATTCGGATGAATCCTACAAAGATAAAAGCCATACAAGAATGGCCAGAGCTTACCTCGGTACATGAAGTACATAGCTTCCTTGGTCTTTGCTTCTATTACAGAGCCTTGTTACATGATTTGACCATATAAGAATGGCTAGAGCTTTACCTCGATACATGAAGTACATAGCTTCCTTGGTTTCTCCTTCTATCATAGAGCCCCGTTACATGGTTTGACCAAAAAACCGGTAGTCTTCATATGGGGAGAACGGCAAAGAATAGCTTTCAATACCCTTAAGAGAAGCTAACAACCAAGCCGATTCTAGTTGTTCCAGATCTACACAAGTAGTTTGATGTGGATTGTGATGCATGTGGAGAGTGTGTAGGAGCTGCCCTTCACTAGGATGGTCGAGTGATAGACTATCATGAGATTGAAGCTGCACTATGTTGTGTTTTTAGAGAATGAGTTGGGCATGTTCATGGACTTATCTAGGTATATGCTTCTGGACTTATCTAGGTATATGCTTCTGGATGTCATAGTAGCTAGTCCTTGCTGTGCGTGATGGAGTTTATCGCTTTCAACCTTATGAGTGACTATCATGAGATTGCAACTGCACTATGTTGTGTTTTTAGAGGATGAGTTTGGGCATGTTCCTGGACTCATCTAGGTATGTATACTGACTCTCCCTCATCCATGCTCATATTGAAGAGCTGGTCCTTAGGGGGTTCACTAGGGCTTGCTGCCCTGCCTTCTCTGGCCTTTCTCCAGTCCCTATTTGCTGCTGTCCTGCAGCGCAGAAGTGGTCCCCAATATTAGTCCCCCCAGTCATATGCCCCCCATGTCCTCCCCATATGGGGGCTCATAGGTGGGGGGGGGAGAAGAAGAAGAAGAAGAATATATTATCGTCCTCTGAAGACCAAAACCGGCCTATGGGACCTGAGCAATACAATATCACAAGTACATGAAAGCTCCTCCCGAAGATGGGAGGGTGGAAAGAGAAACCACCTTCTAGGATTCAGGTGGATTCCTATGCTTGAAGAGCTTATACACAAATGTTCCTAAAGCTGAAGGTGACCCTTTATGCAGCAAATCAGCCAGTTTGTTATGTCCCTCAAGGAGGTGATTGAACTCTTCCCTAATGTGTGCATAGTGAGGGCATATCATTACCATGTGTTCTTCTGTTTCAACCATACCTTGATCACATAGTTGGCATATTCTACTCTCCCTTGGCATCTTTTTCCATCCCCCTGTTTCTATTTGCAGCTGGTGTGATCGGGTGCGAAGTGAGGCTAAAGCCCTCCGTTTATGCACTGCTATAGGTGTACATATGTACTTCTGCGTTGTTGTCTCCCTTCCTGTATAAATTGACCAATATTCGGGGTTGATATATGTGCGATAGTACTCAAATTTATCTTTGTTTTCTGCTGTTTGCCATTTCCTGTGTAGTGCATTCAGCAGGTCATAATGAAAAGCCTCTTCATCAATCTCCTCTGAAGAGTAGTTTAAATACTCTTCTACTTCCCACTTCTTGAACCATTTTTTTAGGTCCTGTGCCCATCCGGATGTCAAAATCTTGCCCTTGTTTGTCTTTTGAAGCTTCTGACTTTCATTCCATGCTCTCTTTGGTAGCCTTTCATTATCCATGCACTTGACCTTTGTGATGTATCTGAGTACTCTCTTCAGAGCATGTAGCTCTATGGGTATACATCCTGTCTCTAGGAGTAACAAAGAGTATGGTGTAGTAGCCTTGATGCCCAGGTGCCTCCTAATGAAAGACTTTTGCATTTTCTCTATCTCATTCCACGTTGATGGAGATATACTCCCACCCCATACCTCTACTCCGTAGAGTACTGTCTGTATCACATATGCCCCAAAGATCATATTTCGTACTTGCCACCTTCTCGTATTGCTATTGTTGCACTCATTTTCAAATTGGAAGTATTTTGCCCATCCTGCATCAAGTCTCCGTTGCACACAGCTGTTCCATCTATTATTGGCGGGGATTTCAATACCCAAGTATTTGAATGAGTGCACTGTCTCAATGGGTTGTCCTTTATATAAGATTTGGAGGGGGCTGCTTGGCTGTATAGTCTTGACTATCATGAGTTTAGTTTTGTTGACATTAATAGCCATCCCACTCTCTGCACAAAATATGCTGAAGATATCCATCATTTTTTGCATCTTACTTTCACTATCAGTGAAAACAACCACATCATCTGCGTAAAGAAGCAACCAAATCACGAGACCTGCTAGATGAGGGCTGTATAACTCATCTTTACATGCTTCTTCATTCACCAACTCCTCAAGTCTATCAATGCATAGGCCGAACAAAGTGGGTGAGAGCGGACATCCTTGTTTTACCCCCATATTACTATAGAACTCTTGTGACATCCCATCCTTACATTTTAGTTGACATTTTACTTTCTCATAAAGTCTAAAGACAGCAAACCTTATTTCCTCGGGCACCCCTATGCATTCCATTCTCTCCCATAGCACATCCCTAGGCACTGTATCAAATGCCTTCTTAAAGTCAATGAAACAACAGAAGAGTGGCTTCCCCTTGAGGCGGCTTTCCTCCATCAAAACTCGAAGAGTGACTAGGTGATCCACTGTACAGTGTTTTGGTCTGAAACCAGCTTGTCCCATTGCTCTTTTATTTTCTTTCTCTGCCCAAGCACTCAATTTTGCCTCTACT
Organism: Dipteris shenzhenensis; assembly: GCF_047967505.1. Taxonomy (NCBI): domain Eukaryota; kingdom Viridiplantae; phylum Streptophyta; class Polypodiopsida; order Gleicheniales; family Dipteridaceae; genus Dipteris; species Dipteris shenzhenensis. The sequence goes on from NC_141602.1 coordinate 30,103,696, forward strand.
ATTGTGCTATATAGTTTGGCTAGAGTGGAACATACCATAATTGTTCTGTAATTTGTTAATTGATTGCGGTCACCCCCTTTGTAGATTGGTTTGATCCAATTCTCTTGCCATTCTGTTGGGAAACCATTCATCAAAGCCTGATTTAGTGCCATTGCTATGTGCCTTTGCGTGTGCTCATTGGTCCACTTAATGAGTTCAGCCACTAGGTGTAGAGTGTCTGCTGCCTTTCCATTTACCATTTTCTTGAGGCCATCTTGTACATCTTTCAATGAGAAAAGACCCTGAGTATTACTGCTGAGAGGTATGCTCACCATGGGCCGAGCCTTGGGATGTGTGTAGAGCTGTTGAGCATATTCCAGCATCTGTGTTTCTGTAAAATCTCCCATAATGTCATTTGACCTTTGTTTAATTCCTTTCCATGCTCTTCTAGGATGCTTGATAAAATCAATTGCATCAGTCCATTCCTTGTTCACAATATGTGCACGTCTTTTTTTACGTGTAAGTGCATGGAGCTGTTTCTCAGCTGCTCTTTTCTCATCCCCCATTGGGATCCCCTTTAGTGCATTCCTAGCTGCCTTGCACTCAGCATCAAACCAAACATTGTATGGTAGCCCTTTCTTGCATTCTTTATTGCTCTTTTTGTACCCCAAAACTGACTTGGCTGTAGTGAGAATAGCATTTTTCAATTCTGTCCACCCAATTTTCTGTTTTCCCAGCAGACACGTCTCTAGAGTTTCAGCGTACTCCACCTTCTTTGCCTCATTTATATGATAGTTGCCTTCAACTGTTTTGCGCTCTTCTAAAGTTGCCTTGGCAAGTAATATATTAAGCTCCACATATAGTGGTGTGTGATCTGAATCAGGGGACTTTGAGCCAAGTGAGAAATTGTGAATGAGATGGCAAGCTTCCAAACCAATCAATGCATAGTCGATCACACTAGCCCCTCCACTGGCAGGGAAACAAGTAGGGGTATTTGATTTTGGGAAAAGGGCTGTGCCATTCACCACCAACATGTGCATTCCATTCATCAATTGCTCCAATGCCCTACCATGTGCATTCACTTCCTTATCCTTCGAGCATCTACACCAAATGGGGTCAATGTCTATCTCATGTTCCTTGATGTATTCTTGCTGAGTGGGATAGTGAAACTGTAGATCTCCTATCCGTGCATTGAAATCACCAATGAGCAAAACATTTCCTTTTTTGTTGAACATAGCTATATCCAAGCACAGGTCTCCAAGTGGCTGGGTTGGGTCAACCTCATGTCTTTGGTAGAGGGGAGATTCTCTATGAGGAATGTAGCACCCTGCAATGTAAAGTGGTGAGTGCATTCCTTTTACCATGATCCATATGAAGCGTTTGTGGATGTCATCTTTGGCTATGGAAATCATGTCTTGTATATGCTCCTTGTATATGCATGCTACCCCTCCTTGCCCTCGTAGGCCAACTTGCTTTTGCCAGATGGAGTGCACCACGTATCCATTAATTTTAGGAATTCTGCATATGTCCCTTTCCCAAGTCTCTGCGAGAAAAATAATGTCTGCATCATGCATAACTTCATTCAATCCAGCCCCTTTATGCCAAGGGAAACCTCTACAATTCCAAAACATGATCTTCAACTTCTTTTGGGTTCCATAGGCCGCGTGTTCCTAGAGGGCCTGTTCAGCTCCTTGCTCTTTTTTTTTTATTCGGGCCTCATACATACGTCTCCTTTCTTCTTGCTGCTTGGGGGTGCGGTCTTCTGTCACGTAGAAAGATGTTCCCTTTAAGTAAATCTTGCTGCTGTCCAAAATGATTTCTCTCTTGCACGGGTCAAGCATGGTGCAAACAATTGCTCGCTGACTCGAATTTTCATCTCTCTTTCTCCCTACTCTGTGTGCCCCAAAGACCACAACCTCTTGCATGGCAAAGTGCTCCACAAAAAAGTCCCCTACATCCTTTGCAAGTGAGAGGGGTGTTTCCTTTTCTTTTTCTACTAGACCTCGTATGACAATGTTCTGTGATCTTTTTTCTCTCTCTCTATACTCATCAACATCTATCTTATCTTCTGATTTTTTCCCCTTGTCTAGATGTGCATCTGGCGAGGCATGTCCATTTACTATATTTGCCCATGTCACTGAGGTGTTTGTCTGTGGCTTGCATTCTATTTGAGGCTGTGGTGCCGTATTTTCTTTCATCTTTTCCAAAGTCTGTTCCAGCTCACATAATTTTTCCTCTTGACTGATATTTTTTTCCTCCAAACTGTTTATGGAGCTCTCTTGCATGGCCACCTTTTGCTCCAAATCTTTATTTCTGTACTGTAAGTGTTGGCACTTCAAAGAGAGTGCATGTATCTCTTGCTGTTGGCGATCCAATGTGCTTTGCAAAGCTGTTAGAAACGCCCAAATTCCAGATTCATTAGGAAAATTGTCTATTGTAGCTCCTTGCACTGACATGAGCGGGGCTGCTAAAATGTTTCCTTGAACAGGAATAAAAGGGACTGCTTGTCCATCTAAAATGGTGGGGGGTGGCTCATCTCCGACTGTCATTTGCAGAGTACCTGTTTTAGTTGGTGTTAGAGAAAAAGAGTTTTTCATACTTGTACTTCCTGCAGAGCTCTTCGTCATTGGAGTGGAGGCTGCTGCCAAACCACTCCTGTTGACTCTTTTGTTGAGAGTGTTGGACGCCAGGATGAAGACTGGCGACGCGCGCGATAGAAAACAGGTGCACCTGATATCACAACAGCATGCTATGTGCTGGGGCGTAAAGGGATCTTGACGGCCAACCGCGTTGGAGTTTTACCCCCTTTCGGCGCTGATGGTGGCCTCAGATTTTTGATCTGAATTGAGCAACTACCTGGAACTTCTTTCGCGATCGCCGCGCGCGGCAAATAACAGGAGCCACCGGGTACACAGCAGGGCTAGAGATGGGGGACGCAGAAGGATCCTGACGGTCAACCGCGTTGGGGTTTTACCCTCCATTCGGAGCTGTTGGTGCAGTCCAAATCGCCATCAGAGAGAGAGAGGAAGGGGGGGGGCAGGTTAGGAAGGGAGGGGGCGGGGGGGATGGAGAGAGAGAGAGAGAGAGAATTAGCATCTGTGAAAGACCAAAGGGTCTATGATACTGAAGAAAAACGTGATACAATAGAAGCTAAGGGGTGGGGCCACAAAAGCGGGCATGCACACCTAGTGCTGACGTTCCAGATGAGAATATCAATAGAGATAAATATATCGCGCTGTCTCCATGGGAGAGCACACAAAAGACTCAAGACTATCCGTGTGAGAACCAAAACGAAAGCACCAGAGGAGGGGGAGGGATCTTCTTCTTTTCCGGGTCAAAAAGGTGATATGCCTTGGATCCTTTAGTGTATCCCACAAAGACACATCTTTGGCTATGGGGATCAAGCTTTGTCCGCTCATCTTTATGCACATGCACATATGCTTTAGAACCGAAAACGCGTAAATGAGATATTGTGGGCTTCTTACCATAGTAAGCTTCATATGGAGTGTTGTCATCAACAGCCTTGGTCTTGGTTCTGTTGAGGATGTGAACGGTAGTGTTCACGGCTTCACCCTAGTAGGCTTTCGAGATATTCCTCCCTCGCAACATGGTTAACCCTATCTCTGTGATGGTCCTGTGCTTCCTCTGAGCAACTCCATTCTGTTGAGATGTGCGAGCTGTCTCTTGATCCCGTGCTTCTTGCAAAATCCATTGAACTCAGTAGAAGTGAACTCCCCCCCTTTGTCCGTGCAGAAGGCTTTGATTACCTCCCCGCTCTCCTTCTCTACCTGGGCCTTCCAATCTTTGAATTTCTCATAAGCCTGAGACTTCTTAGCCAGGCAGAATACCCACATCATGCGACTGAAATTATCCACTAATGAAAGAGAATACTACGAACTTGCAAATGAATTTGTCGATATTGGGCCGCAGATGTCGGCGTGAACCAACTCGAGCGGCTTCTTGGCCCGTGATGAGGCCTCCTGTGGAAACTTGTCCCTGTGTTGCTTGCCTTCCACGCAAGCCCTGCAAACATGATCATTGCCTGCAATCGGTGGAAGTCCATCCACCATCTTTGTCTTTTGCATCTCGGCAAGAGTGCCATAGTTGACGTGACCGAACTGCTCATGTCACAAGTTGGATCTGCCATGGTCCCCGTTCACCAACAGAGCGTTGAGGTGATATAGCCCGTGCTCCTGGACACCTTGAGCCACCACCTGTCCATTTGCCTTGGATGTGACAGTGACTTTGCCGTTGTCGAATAAGACCGACATATTGTGCTTGTCCATCTGATTGACAAACAAAAGGTTTTTGCACAAATTTAGCACATATAGTACACCGGAAATCAGCTCCTTGTTTCTGCAGTCGTGATGAAGGGAATACTACCAACACCCTTCACAGGGCATGACCGATTATCCCCCACAGTGACCTTGGAATTGGGATGCGTACCTATGGGTTTGAACCACTCCTTGTTGGACATGTGCTTTGAAGCTCCATTGTCCACATACCAACCTTCCTCTCCTTCACTGACTGTGTAAGCGGAGCGGCACTCAGTGATGATGAAGAGAGCTAGGTCGTGACGTTTACCAATTTGGTCTTTGGCTCCTCCTTGGACTTGGACTCCTCCTTGAGATCCGCCTTTTTCTTGCGGCACTCTTTAGCAGAATGACTAAGCTTCTCACAGTAGAAGCACTTCATTTGGGGTCTCGTCCGATTGAGTAACTAGTTTTTCTCGAGCCTCTTCTTGCAATGGTGAAGGGCCAAGCTCCTTGAAGGTGAGAGACTTGGTCCTGTCGTGCAGTGACTGTTGGAAAGGTCACCTCCCCATCTATAAGCCCCCAAATGAGGAGAGCATGGGGGAGGGAGACCTAGGGCAGAAGTTGCCCAAAGAGATCAACAATGTACGGAGTACGGAACAGTACGGCGCTGCATACGTGGCTGGAGAGAGCCTGGCAGAGGGCAGAACCAGCAGGGAGAACAGGCGCTGACATGGCGGGGGATGGGGCAGTACATGGCAGTCCATATGGAGGGCTGGTTGGGCTGGGCAAAGCCAGCCAACCAGGCCCTATCTAGGGCTGGCCAAGGGCTCAGCCCCTGCATAGAATCAAGGGCCAGCAAGCCCTGGAAAAGAGAGCCCAGGAGGGCGATTTTGTGGGGCCAGTAAAGGGCCCTATTGGGGCTGGTTGGGCTGAGCCAACCAGGTGGGTTGGGCCAGCCAACCTGGTCTGTCCAGTCGGCCCAGATTGGGACAGACTGGTCGGTTTTCTCAGCAGGCCTGAGGGCCTATCTAAGGAGAGGCTCTTGGCCTCATTCATTATCCAGCAGCCAGCAGTTCCAGGGCAGAAAGGAGCAGCAGGAAGCCTACTCTCTGGGCCTATCTACAGGAGGTGAGAGAGTGCAACAGGTGCTGCAGATTTACCGCTAGGGAGAGGCTGTGGCTGTCTTCTAGGGCAGCAAGGTGCTGAGATCATCATACCTTCTGGAGCAGCCATTCACAAGCAGGTTGGAGCAGTGGAACAGGGACCTGTGTGCTGCAGACAAAGCTTGGCAGGGGCTGCCCACCTAGGCTGATTCACAGGCAGTAAGGTGGAGAAGAACACACTGGACGGAAAGTCTACTTACGTTCAAGGTGGAGCACCCGGCCTCGAGTCTAGAAAGAAAGAAAGAAAGAAAGGTTATTAAAGTCTTCGGAAGACCGATGGGTCTATGAGACTGTGAAAATCCTGATACAACGAGCTGTGGTAGTGGAGCTACTAAACGAGCGTCCATATCAATGCAAAATGCAAAAATGCAGAATGGCAGTACTAAGTCCTAAGTACAACATAGCCATGTCGATGGTTGGCTATATATATCAATCTCAGCATTATCATCAATATCATCATCATCCCCAGCAATAGCAAGATATCAGGATGGATGAGGCAGTGGAGGCATGACGTCGGCAATAGAGTGTTGTCGGCCACTCGAAGGTGCGGTCCTGGCACGTCTCCTAGTCGTAGAGATAACTGGATGATAGGAGAAGGACCTTGTGGTAAGATTAGAGGACCACACCATTGGTGGGACTCTGGATCTATCTCTTTTGTATCGTGTCCATAGTTTTGGACGGAAATATATTATTTTGGTGGTTTCTCTATCTGGCTGGTTCATTGTCTATTGATGAGTCTGCACATCTATTTTATGCACATAAGTTAAGAAGTTTGTGATTCCACATCCCACACCACACTGTGTGAGCTCCTGGGCATTACTATAAGTCTTCCGCTGGGTGTACCCTCTGTTGGGTCATTTCTAACATGGTATCAGAGCCCAAGTAGGAGGCTCACAGGTGTGGGAGCCTGGAGGCACGGACCTTGCTGAAGGACAACCCTGATTCAGAAGCTCTTGGGAATCGACTTCCACGACTGGAGGATTGTGCCCTTGCGAGAAAGAGGGTGACTCAGGTTAGGTTTAGTCAGGAGCGTTTAAAGTTCGCAGTCCAGGTTATCTGGAGATGTACTTTTGTTACAGACCTTGCCAAAGGAAGGATGGGTTGAAACAAACCCTCAGAGCATGGTGCCTGGAAGACTCCAGGTTGTTCACTCATTATGAGGGGGACAACTAGAATATTGTGACGGCTGGATTGCTCGAGTTCGAAGGTGGGAACGTGACTGAAGGAGGTGGTGTTAGGAGGTGCTACTAGAGATGGACCTGTGTACCAGGATGGTGTGCGGAAGCGGAACCGGACCTGGTGGAGTAGGAGCCACTGGATGAAAAGTTAGGAAAAGATTTCGACACCGAAAGGTTCAAGAGGACTACGATTATGGAGTTACTGGAGCATCTTCATCGACGTGTTGGCATTGGGCTGAGATGTGTTGGTGAGAGGGGGTGTTGAAAAGGTCACCTCCCCATCTGTAAGCCCCCAAATGAGGAGAGCATGGGGGAGGGAGACCTACGGCAGAAGTTGCCCAAAGAGAGATTACCTGGATGTGTGGATCTGGGACAGATCTGGAGCATTCATGGTTGGCAGGGTGTCCCAGGTAAAAGGTGCGATGACATCAGTAATGTATGGAACAGTATGGCGCTGCATACATGGCTGTAGAGAGCCTGGCAGAGGGCAGAACCAGCAGGGAGAACAGGTGCTGACATGGCGGGGGATGGGGCAGTACATGGCAGTCCATATGGATGGCTGGTTGGCTGGCAAAGACAGCCAACCAGGCCCTATCTAGGGCTGGCCAAGGGCTCAGCCCCTGCATAGAATCGAGGGCCAACAAGCCCTGGAAAAGAGAGCCCAGGAGGGCGATTTTGTGGGGCCAGTAAAGGGCCCTATTGGGGCTGGTTGGGCTGAGCCAACCAGGTGGGTTGGGCCAGCCAACCTGGTCTGTCCAGTTGGCCCAGATTGGGACAGACTGGTCAGTTTTCTCAGCAGGCCTGAGGGCCTATATAAGGAGAGGCTCTTGGCCTCATTCATTATCCAGCAGCCAGCAGTTCCAGGGCAGAAAGGAGCAGCAGGAAGCCTACTCTCTGGGCCTATCTACAAGAGGTGAGAGAGTGCAACAGGTGCTGCAGACTTAGCTCTAGGGAGAGGCTGGACCTTGGCGGTCTTCTAGGGCAGCAAGGTGCTGAGATCATCATACCTTCTGGAGCAGCCATTCACAAGCAGGTTGGAGCAGTGGAACAGGGACTTGTGTGCTGCAGACAAATCTTGGCAGGGGCTGCCCACCTAGGCTGATTCACAGGCAGTAAGGTGGAGAAGAACACACTGGACGGAAAGTCTACTTAAGCTCGAGGTGGAGCACACGGGCTCGAGTCTAGAGATAACTGGCTGACAGGAGAAGGACCTTGTGGTAAGATCAGAGGACCACACCATTGGTGGGACTCTGGATCTATCTCTTTTGTATTGTGTCCATAGTTTTGGACGGAAATATATTATTTTGGTGGTTTCTCTATGTGGCTGGTTCATTGTCTATTGATGAGTCTACACATCTATTTTATGCACATAAGTTAAGAAGTTTGTGATTCCACATCTCACACCACGTTGTGTGAGCTCCTGGGCATTACTATAAGTCTTCCGTTGTGTGTATCCTCTGTCGGGTCATTTCTAATAGTGACCGTCACGAAACTCTTAAAATTGCGAGGTAGCTTGTGTAAAGTCAACAATGCTAGATGACTTGAGTCTACCTTCTGACCAACTGCCAGAGCTGGTCCCTTACCACCTTGACTTTTGTCAGATGGTCATGAACATTGTCAATCATGTCTAGATTGTACAGTTAATGTTGGAGCATCAAAACAGGATAGCCCACGCCTCTATAGACGTCTCAGTCATCTGGATGTGCGGAAAAACAGAGTCCGCCGTGATCCCAATGATTAATGCTAGGGAGTGGGTATCTTTCTCTTCCCAATTCTCAAGCTCTTCTCCATCTATTGGAATGAAAATCTTCCCCTTGCTGTCCAGCATATGTTCTGGCTTTGCCTCCACCCCTGTTGTCAACTTGCACAACATCTGAGCCTTCACCTTCCAGATTGGGTAGTTCGACCCGTCTAGTTTCCCTGACTCTTCGAAGTTTGGGATGGTGAATGAGAGGAATCTGGAGGAGGAGGAAGGAAGAGAAGGGGCTGAAGAGGCAACATTAGAATCCTTGTCCTCCATCCTTGCTGTAACAAAGAACAACAAACTGTAAACTGAATTTGCAGTGGAGAACTTGACCACGCATCAAACCTGAGTGTTGATTGGAGTCGCCTACTTGCTGAGGTACGGTGATCTAGATCTGTAAACCTTGCTTTGATACCATGTTGGAATTAGAGGATAGAATCACTCACACCTCACTCTCAATCTAGCTCATACAACACTCAAAGAGACGGATAGAGAGATAGCAAAAACTCAGATATATTCCTCCACAATAGTCGGTAGAAAAAAGCTCAAAAGATGAGCGTATACAATAGCCAAGTGAAGCTGTCCAAGATGCTGAGCCTACTCCTCTCCTTGCGTGCTTGCCTATGCAAGGCTTTTTGTGCAGGTGATGAGAAATGAGGGGGGGAGAGGGGGCCTTTTATAGGCTCATTGCTGGGCTGAAGAAAACCAACCAGCAGGGGGTCGGCCCCTTGCTTGCAGCACCGACTTCAAGGGCCCCTCCACCGACTAGGCTGGCTGGTTGGCTTGAGCTAGGCCTATAAATAGGCCCATGTGCCCAGAACATGGGCTGCTGATGCAGACCGTAGGCCCTGCCAATACTTGCTCCATGAGTCGTGTAGAAGGCCGCGCCAATCTTCCGTGCTGCCCGGGCTCCAGCTAGGTGGTTCTCTACCCTTTTCTTCCCCTATCCCCCTATAGTCTCTTGTCCCCTTGTCCCCTCAAAACGTAGGCTCACAGGTGGGGCAGTGACTTTTCTAACAGATCGTAATTAGTGTGCCAATTTGTCATCTAACCATTTGACCATCTTAATCTCCACAAGCATTTGTAGCTTGAACGAAGAGATTTTGGACTACCTTTTGATTAGCCTTTCTCCTTTAGTGCTAGCCTTCGTCATGGTTGAGTTTGCCCTTCACCTCCGGAGTGCTGATAGAAACTGAGTACGAAGACTTTGTATAAATGGATGTGTGGGTGTGTAGATTTGTATGTGTGAGTGCAGACTGTTGGGCGTTGATGACGTCAATGGGGATGCTATAGTAGCTAGTCCTTGCTATGCGTGATGGGGTTTATGGTTTTCAACCTTATGAGTCATTTAATGCATTTAAGACCCATAGCCTTAGACCCATCTAGTCCGTGCCATGTCACCCTCATCAAGGACCTTGACATTAATTTCTTTGACCATATGCATGAAACGCTAATACAACAATTAGTCCTCTAAAGGAAAATGTCCACTAACCCCTCCGAGGTCAAGTTATCTCAACTTGAGCATAACATTCCTTCCCTCTTCAGGCATCAGCGTCCTCGATGATAAAAACTGGGAATGCTCTCCGCATTTGGTACACGTATTCCCAAGTAGCCTCAGATAGAGGTAAACCATGCCATGCAACCAACACCGTGGGTATCTATCAATTGCGAGCACTTTCTAATACCGTGAAACTCATATTATGCATAATGCATGACAACGCATCAGCAACTTTGTTCTCCTTCCCTCTTTGGTACCGAATCGTTAAGTTAAACTCCTGCACGAGTTCTCCTACCTAGCTTGGCGGCCTCTCAAGTCAGGTTGTTTGCAAAAATGTTTCAAAGTATCATGATCAAGATCAACATAAAACTTTGATCCATACAAATAATGTCTCCATGTTTTCAAAGCATGGGCAACGGCATACAACTCTAATTCATGAGTTTGCCAATTTCGTTAAAAGAGAGAAAGCTTCTTGCTTTCAAAGGCTACCGGCCTTCCCTCTTGGAGGAGAACTACTCCTATTGCAATGCCACTCGCGTCGGTTTCTATGAAAAACGGTTTCTAAGGATCGACTATTTTTAACACTGGTCCGGAGACCACAGCTTGTTTTATGGTGTTAAAACGTCCTTGTTGACTCTAACCTCAGCTCTGTCCCCATATAAAAGGTACTTTATCTGAGGTCAAATCAATCAATCGCGATACTATCTTGGAATATCCTTTGATTTGCCTTCCATAAAATTGGACAAATCCTAAAAATGATCGCAAAGTGGTCAAACGCTAAGGCATAGGCCAAGTCAGTATCATCGGCCACTTTCTTTGGAACCATTTCCACCCCCTCGAGAGTAATAATGATTTCTAAATATTCAAGTCTCACCATGCACAGCACAGTTTTCTTTTTATTTACATACAGACTGGCTTTCCTCAAAGTACTGAACACTATTCTCAAGTATTTGTGATGCTCAGCAATACTTTTGCTGAAAACAAGAAAGTTCAATCTTATGTTGAACATTCTGCTCTGGAGATAACCCATAAGGCAACTCATCCCTAAAACAGTCAGAGAACTCCTCTGCCATTTGACCAACCAATTTGGCCATCTCCCCATCTTGGGTAACATCAGTGCTAGCCGATGACCATCAATCGGCTCTACCGACGCTGTACAAAGAAACAAAAACTCTTCTTGAGTTTTTCGAACTTCCGTTACGGAAACTAACAGTCCCTGAGAATCCCTTTCACCTCATAAAACATACAGCACATCATTCATCTTGAACTGATAAATGTGCTTTTTCCAATCCATGGCTGGATTCTTACTAGAATGTCAAGCCTTACCCAGGGCTATATCTACGTGAGCAAGCCTTGTCATTTCGAAATCAAGCTTCTCCGCATAGTCTTGAATTCGAATATCCAATTGGGTAACCGTTTGGTCAAATATTTCAGTTGAACTTCTATCTGTCATCCTGACTGTATATACCTAGATGAATCCAGGAACATTCCCAAACTCATCCTCTAAAAACACAACATAGTGCATATTCAATCTCACGATAGTTTCAATCTTGACTGTATATGCATAGTCAGATGGGCTAGAATTTAATTTCAGCCTCTTAACAAGCTTCGAGTTAATTACATTGTGCGTTGACACTGAGTCAAAAAACACAATGGCGTCATGATTGGCTACTTGTCCCTTCATCTTAATTAACTCCATGTCGTTAAAGGCTATATACCCTGTTGCTATGGGCTTTGATAAGATATTATTAAGTGCACTGTTTACTAGTCTAGCAACAAACACACATAACAAAACATGTACTGACCTTTGAGAAGATCCCACTAGCTGAATTTGCATATGTTATACTCTGGGACTTTCCTCCATCTCCATGTCGCATTCTAAGATCACCATCTCAACCATCCGACAATCCTTGTTTCGTGGACAATCTTTCCACTGATGATACTGAAGGCATACAAAACACAAACTTTTGCTCTAGGGTCAAAGAAGATTTTGACCAAGCCCAGGCTGTCATTGGTGTTACTTTTCTTTCACTCCAATGGTGGTACTTGGTTTAGAAGGAGTCTCAACTGGCTTCGCCTGCTTAGCTTGGCCACTAGGTTGTGACTAACCCATTTCTTCTTAAACCCAGGTTTCTTCGAGTACTCATGCCGAGTCCCAACCTACACAAACCCACTAGGGTTGTTTCCTTTGGCATCCTCATAGTTCAAGGCTATGGCAATGGCTTCATCTAACATGTTCGCATACTTAGCCCAAATTCCATCTTCATCCAATCGTTCAGTCCGAAGATAAATTATTTTACCTGTACCGACTGAGGTAGAGGTTCATAAACTTTCATTACACTTTCTCTAAACTTATCAGTGTATTCAGCCACTGAAAAATTTCTCTGACGAAGGTTTCTATATTGATCCCAAGCTCAGAATGCTTCATCACAAGGCAAAAAGTGTTTTCTAAATCCTTGCTTGAACCCCTCCCAAGTAGTGGATGCTACTCCATCCTTCTACTGTTTTTTCCACCATCTATCTGATGTCTCGTTAAACATGTCGGTGGCCTCACAGATTTTCTTCATATCATTCCTAATTTCACAAATGACGAAAGCCTCATCCCATTTGTGTAACCAAGTCTCTATGATATCGTAACTACGGTCAGACATCCGACCAGAATACTTTTATTGCCTATAATTGGCAATATTAGGCACCTTAGCCCTCCGAGGCTCGACCGTATGAACACTGGTTTCAAGCTCCATTAGAGCTTTACCTTTCTTCTCATGAGATTGTCTAGTAGACATACTGTGAACCATTTTTCCCAAGCTCGGATTGCCCTTCATTTGCTTGCAGTTGTTGCGCCTAAATTTGTTGCAAGGCATCTTTCAATAATGCAATTCTACCAAACAGTGTATAGTTTGCTAGGCACGACACCTGCAGGGTCAGCCGAACTCCCAACTCTACGGGATCCACCCTAGAAGCTTCTTCTTTAACTAACATTTAGGTCAATTGGTTTGTTTTTTTTTTAACACACCTGAATTGTATCTACAATCGAAAGTCCAACTCCCAAAAGTACAGCTAGTCAGGCATATATCAAACTACAAACCAAAACCGCTTTTCCCTATGCTAGGGAAACTCCTGCAATCTCAGAAACCTCAAATCCTAAGGCAAAATGAATTAACATATACCAAAACTGATATTAAAAAGCATAGAAAACTCCCTGGTGATTCATGTTGCATGGAGAGATCAATTTGTCCCTACAAGCCACACCAATACGTATTTATGACCTGCCTTGTGACCACGAACATGCGGGATTGTCTACCCCTTCCCACGAGCTCACGCACCAACAAAACAAAGCACGCGCAGTGCTTCTCCAAAACCCAGTTAAGTTCTTGGTCCAACCAACTGTGAGCAAGGAAACACATGTAAACCTATACGTAACCCTTGTACAATCTTCTCGTTACTTGCAACCGTCATTCATATCACCATCAAAGTGAACGAGCTCTATACTCCAAGGCTTTCTCCAATGAGACGTCAACGTATGATTCCTACGTGCGTTCACAATACCTATGACTAAGCCTTCAAAAGTTATTGTCTACTATCTGCATAGCACTCGCCAATAACCAAGGCCTCCAAATAACACACGCAAGTCCCGTGACGGCACAGTAGCCCTCTGCATGCAGTCATAAACTCCGACCTCCTCGCTTGTGAAGGGAGCCACTATGAGGTCTGAGTCATTGTGAAAGCAGCTGTCACACACGTGTGCTGCTATGCTGAGCGGCCATGCGAAAGCTTACTGCGGTCGTCGACTAACCAACAAGGATCCGTAGTGTACTGCTCGTCAACGCTCAGTATTATCCACTCCTGCAGGCTAGCTTTGCCATCTCTCTCTCTCTCTCTCTCTCTCTCTCTCTCTCTCTCTCTCTCTCTCTCTGTGTGTGCAGATCGCTTCGGATAAGCCAAAATTGGCTTCTTGGCATTGTTGCTACGAAGTAAAAAACTCCCATCTCCCTCTCTGTATAAGCCATCCTTCCCCACCAAGTTTTGTAAAACACGCGTGGGTCTTGGTGGTTGAGGCTCTGGTTTGTGTCGTAAGTGTGTGTGTGTTCGATCCCTACGGATTGCTTTGGATAAGCCAAAATTGGCTTCCTGGCATTGTTGCTACGAAGTAAAAAACTCCCATCTCTCTCTCTCTCTCTCTCTCTCTCTCTCTCTCTCTAAACTACTAGCTGATGCAAGTAGGCCTTGTGGAACCCACTATGCGAAAGCATGACAATTGGGAAGGATGAGGCCAATGAACTGTGGGATTTAGAGACATTAGGCAGATGTCTTAAAGAATATTAGCATTAAATGGGACCCAAATCTATATCGCAATTTGACAGCCCTGTAGATGCAACAGCAATTAGTATGCCTTCAGCAGGTGGCCACAGTCAGGGACAGGGAAATGGGTACTTTAAAAGGGAGATAGTGCAAGGCATTAGACCAGCAAATGAAGTAAAATAAATTGCAATCCCAGTGCCACGGCACGTGTATGAGGTCATGTCATGCAGAACTGTGGCATGATGTGCCACCCAAGCTTGTTTTCCTGCAATTTCAAACATGGTGTGAGTCTAAGGCACTTTCAATGCAGTGGTTTTCTGCAAATTTAAAAATGTTGCAAATTTTAAGGGCCTTTTGCCAAAAAGGGGCCACTTCTCTCTTTGCTAAGAGTCCTATCCAGGTTTGTAGAGCTAACTCTAATCATAAAGGGGGCAAAACATTACGGTCACATGGGTCTAATCTCTGGCTGGCAAGATAAGACCTGAAACCAATTCTTTTCAAAAGTTAACAAAGCACAGAATCTCAGACTGGACAAGCACATAATATCAAAGCCAAAAAGTCCCTCCATATACCTTATGTAGATGGGAACCAGCCCATCAGTTTTAGGTAGGTCTTTAAAATGCTCCAGCACATGCATGGCTGCAGCTCCATACTTGGGATCACCAGAAACCTCACTCAGATAACCGAATTCCAGTTGCAACGTCGTGACCTCTGATGTGCTACTTGCCCCTCCGTCACTGCCCGCAGGGTGAGCTGTCGCTGAGCTGAGCACTACATCTGAGTAAGGAATTGCGGTAGGGCTGGATGTGAAGGCAGACATAAGGCGATCAGCAAGATCTTTTGCTATCTCTAAGTATACTCCGGAATTGTGAACACCGGCCACTTGTAGCTTGATGTTCTCCTCCCGCTCAGTATTTGTTCCATTGCCACCACTCAAATGATAAGCGCTCAACAGCCCACCTAAAACACGAATTGTGGTCTCAAAGAGATTTACTTGGCCTTTTGTCTTAATGCGAGCAGGTAGTTCTTTCTCTATCCAGTCTCTGGCCTCATCTACCACATCATCAAGACCCATTATCATAGCCGTATCAAGTGCATCAACAATTGTGGCACCCAAGCCCCCCAAATCGTCTCTTCCTGCCTGTCTGACTGGCATCAGCTCATCATGACCCATCGCAAACTTTTTATAGCCATTCCAAGCGTGTCTAAAAGCCTCAGCCACCTTGACTTGCCTGTTCTCCCACAAAAAATCTTCCGGTATTCTCTTTTTTATAATATCCGTATGATCTATGCCAAGAGTCTTATTTGATGACGCTTTCAGAGAAGAATCGCCATCAAAAAACTTCCAGCGCGGAGGAAGCCGGGGTGGTTTCCTTAAGGAACTTAACAATGATGGCTTCTCCTGGATTCCCTCTGTGATCAAACTCTCCTTCCCATCTGATCCGTGCAAACCGCGATTTGGCAACGCTTTGAACGTTTTTGTTGAAGCTGAGGAATGCAAATACGTGAGATAGAGCAATCCCACTACCATTAGAAGTGCCAAAATCTGTCCAACACCAAAAGATCCGCATTTCCATCGAATGCCGCTGGTAAGCACTGATCGAATCATCATCTGCAGCAAGATTTACAGAATAAAATCATGCCCCCTTCTAGTTCACACAGCTAACCCTTCGTTCCTACGCGTGAAGTTATGGATGACCAGCCCTAATGTATGCTTGCCCACCCTCGCTACTTAACACGGTCATCCTTTTTTTTACAGAGAACCGTCAAGAAGCAGTCCTCTAAGCCAATAACACCGGCATTCTGACAGCAAGACTTTATTTTGTTTACCCACAAATCATCAGATTTTATTTCGGGTATGCGACGATAGGCAAGTCACTCTGTCACAGCAGAACAGTCTTTTCTCACGACGCGTGCCTATCCCGGAGAGCAGACGACAGAAAATTTAGCTGCAAGATGCGCGAAAGTAAAGTCTGATCCAAACGAAAAGGGCCGATTTGGCGGGGAAATGAAAGGAGCAAAGGAAGGAAGGGTACCTGGAGATGGGAACGGCGCCGAACTTTATTGTTATCATAGACGAGATCGTTGCGGGTGGAAGGAAGCATGGTGGGAGAAGGGGGGGTAGGAGAGGAGATGGAGATCGATGGGGAGGAGACTCGATCGATCGATGGATGAAGAAGGAAGAGGAGAAGAAATGTTTTAGAAGAGCGGCCTATTCTACAGTAGAACAACGCGCTTCAGTAGTTGGCTTTAACTTTTTCTCACTCTCACGGTCAAAGTTCAAACCTTGGTTCACACTGCCTTCCTTTCGGTCAACCACCACCTTACCACACTCACTTCTCCCGATTCCACATTTGACACCATTGGGAACATCCCTACCACTAGCCCTCCTCTCTCCTCTTCCATAGTCTGTGCCCCTTTGCGAGGACACGTGTGTATCCGCTCTTCGTGGCTCTTCGATCGCGGGGAAGAGTTGCTCTTCTATAGAGGGGAAGAGCACTAGCACCGTTATGCTCTTCTATAGCCTGTGCACCGTTGCGAGGATAGGTGTGTATGCACTCTAGTAGCACCATGCTCCTTCCTATCTCCACCGTTAAAGGAGCGGTGTGTGTGAGCTCTTCGTGCAGCATTGCCGGCTCTTCGATGAGCAAATTGCCGGTTCATCAGTCCCACGGTGCAGTGCTCTGGGCCGCACGCACAAGCTATTTGTTGGTGGTGGGAGGTGAAACTTGGAGTCTCTTGTCAGATCTCCTCGTTTTTTAAGCTTCCACAAATTGCACGTAGGACCTTAGTGGATGAGAGTATCTCTAAGGATGGCTACGATAAAGAGGTCATGCTCACCAACAAACCTCACCTTGTGCTAAAGTGGGAGGTTGAAGGATGTAATAAGAAAGATGATGCTCGATTTACACCAAGAACTCAATCAAACTTATGGTTCCAAGCATGTAAGGCAAATTGCAAGAGCCATCTCCTTACACCAAAAGATAGAGCTGAGGAACGTATGCAAGTGGGCAACAAGGAACACTTCATGGTGAACATACCCTTTTCTTGAGTTCTCATTGTATGATATGGTGTATACATATTCTTCATACGCAAGCTTTCAAGCATGTGAGCTAGAAAGATAATTCAACATAAACATTGGGTGTCAACACTCCTTGGAAGCACACAATCTATGGGAAAGGGATTTGCTAGAGGCAGAACCTCAAGAACAAGGTGATTGCTTGGCCAATAAATTTGATATCTTCAAATTTTGAGCTCTTCCATGCTATACCCAAGCCTTGGCCTAAAGGTATTGCTTGAAGTAATATTATGGTGTTATAAGGATTCTAGTAAGTGTTTATGCTAGAATTACACCAAATCTAGCAATACCTACTCCTTGCCCTTGAGTGACTTGTTCAGTGATGTTTTCATAGACATCTCTTCCTCATGCATGCTTATGCATCACCTACTTTCTCTTAAGCTACGAGTCTCCTAAAAAAGGTGCTAAAATAAGGCCAAAGTGTTGCCATTATTTTTATTTCTAAATTTCAAGGACTTGGTCACCTACAAATATGTTTAGTTGTTTCTTATCGTAAATTGATCATAGCTATAGCATGGGCCTTGGATCATAAGAGATGTAGGCTCAAGCATCAACTTTGGTACATAAGAATGTTCATGGAGATTGATGGAGGTTTTCACCTCCTTCAAGAGTATTAAGGTAAGAAAAAGTTGTAGGGTTCAAGAAAAAGCTGCAAGATTCAAAAAGGGGACAAGGTTGAGAAATGGGAGAGCTAGTCTTCTTCACACATCAGAGGGGACAAAGAATGGACAAGTCCAGGGTTGCAAGGGTGAATTGGGCATGGGATAGAAGGATTGTATAAGTAGAATGGGCCTTGGGCCAAAGTTGATAGTCTTCTTCATAGATCAGAGGGGACAAAGAATGGAGAAGTTCAATCTAAAAGTTTTAGGGTTGCAAGGGTGAATTGGGCATGGGATAGAAGGATTATATAAGTAGAATGGGCCTTAGAGACAAGGGTGAGAGTAGATTTGAGAAGTAGGGTGGGGTGTTCGAGGATAGGGAGAGAGATGGGGGTTGGAAGAAGTACACGGGTTAAGGGTAAACTGTAGCAATCACACATTGATACCACCTTTCATCAGAGACTCCCAAACCCAACATTTATTATCATTATAACTAGTAAAAAGAAAACTAAGAACTGTTATTATGATAAGATGAGTGATTGTTGAAAAACATAGTTTGAAGTCAGTATATGTGGTGTGACTCAAAGGTTGTGCTCAACAAATAAAGAGAACTATGTTTTAGGAACAAGAATTATTCCTTGATTGTCTTTTGCTTTTAATAACTCATCATTTGATTTTGGAACATGTACAATTGTAGAATTGTTTTCTTTATCAACTGCTACCTTAATGGGACTAGTAGCTTGGGTATCTTTTTCTAAGTGCTCCTGATAATCATGATAGAGTTTATCAATCTGATGGGTTAATACTTGCTTAGATGCTCTCAAATCCACAGAGGTACCCTCCTCATCAAGTATGCATTTCTAGTTGGCTGTCTATAAAATCTCTTCAGTAGCAACTTTTTCTGTAGTGTCTTCCTTTTTCACAAGTCTATTCTCTACATCAGTATATCCTTCTATGCTCTTCTCTTGTACCCTCTATTCTACAAGAATAAAAACACTAAATTCAAGAGTAATAATTTCAGCAGGTGGGGTACTTACAATGTCAAGTTGCTCATCCTCTATATGTGGAGTCTCCCCCCATTCTAATAGCTTCTTTAATCATTTTATTCTTGTAAAATTCTATTTGTAGAGTTTCCAACTACTCCTACAATAGTGTAAGGTAATGCTAGAAAGTATATGCAATACTTCATGAAATTTACATTTTTATGTCAGTCCACATTGTTCTCATATAGAGCTTCAGTTGATCTTGCATTTCTTGAAAGTCCATACCACTTACAAATTTTCCCTCAATCTCAACCGTGTCTTCTTCAACCATAGATTCTATCTGATTCTCCACAGCTCTTAATGTATTCACCCTATCAGTGATATTGCATTAATGAGGTTTGACAACCAAGATCTAACATCATCCACCATAGTGCTATTAGGGCTGCGAGAACTTCCTGCAGTTGCTTGGTCTTGTCCTCCATATGTTGTTGCTTCTCTTCTGTTTCCTGTACCTCTCCTTTAGCTTTGTTCATGGTCTTCTGAGATTCCTTTTTAATTAACTCACTTTCTTTGATCAAACTAGCATGTTCCTACTCCCACTGTGCCTTCTATGCCTATGATTTCTAAACTTCACATATGAATGTATATGGGTTTTATGGACCTCTCTCTTACCAGAATGTTGATCCCACAATTGATCTAATTCTGCTTGATGCTTGCCCTGTTGCTTAATATACTTGAATAACATAGATAAGGCATAGTTAGCTTAGGATACTGTCACCTTTGAATCATCAGGGCTTTGAAAAATAGGACTTTGGACATCAGTAGTACCAAGCTTCTCTTGTAGTCCAGGTAGCATACCCTACTTCATTCCTCTAGAGATGCAAGATTAATTACCTCATCAAGAACACTCACTACCTGTGAGGGGACCTTGAGGAGATCTTCATCTAACAAAGGCATCCTTAGCTCCTCTTGAGCTTTCTGCTATGCTTCCATAACTAGTCTCCATGCTAGCAACACATTGGCATTTGAGAATAGGGCTACCAAAATCTGTCAGAGTTTAGATTGAGTTACACTCCTCCTCTTGTATTTTCATGTTATCTTGTCATAAATTCTATTACATATGATCTGAGCCCAATTATACTTGTACCCTCTCTCTACTAAATACAATGTTGAGTAGTTGGTATATGACATGTAGTCATATTTTGTTAAAAATAAGATTCTTTCCATAAACCAAAGAAGATTCTTTGGTTAAAAACAAGATTCTTCCCATATTTTGTTTAAAACAAGATTCTTTCCATAAAGCAAAGAAATTTTCCCTATCGGGTTTCGCTCTTGCATTTCTTCAGCATAAAATAGGCATGAGATGTTTGCGGCATTCCAAATTCAGCTAAAAGCATAGGTGTGCTACATTTAAAACTTGGCTTTTTTGAGGCATCTGGAAACAATGGCAGCTTAAAAACTTCTGCCATCAGCTCGATTATCAATTAGACTCCCCAGCTATCATCCCATTTGTCTTCTTGGGCTATTCAAACTGAGCATCCGCTTGCAAATTCATTTGCCAGTGCCACCAGTGCAGGTTGTTGTAGGCCTCTAGCCCCAACTTTCAAAGCCATACACTCGCTATACTGTTGTGTGGAGGCCTAGAAGCTCGGTTTTGGCCAAGTTGATGGAGAAGATGGGAGCTGTTGTGGTTGCTATGGTGAAGTCATTGGACATGGAAGTGGTTATCATTGAAGCCGTTGATCGTCGATGGTTGTTGAAGGCGGAGGGAGCTACAATCTTTCAATGGGGTCTTGTGAGGAGTAGGTCGTTTCACTCAAAGATGTGTGGCTTGGCCGTCTGCTGGGTGGAGGAGCTATGGTGGCATTTCGGATTGCATGTGAGCCCTTGAGCTCGTTTAGGAGAAGGGTCGTGGAGCTTGAGCTGCCCATATGGTGGAGGTCATTTGTGGCACTGCTAGAGAAGGTGTCGAGGCAGTCGTTTATTTTTCACTTTGATGTGATGGCATGGTATCCCTACATTGCTTCTTGGAATCCCATCAATAGAAGAAAGGTCTCCAAGTCATGTATTTTCCATTTTCTTCAAGTTACGTAAACAAAATGAGAGTGATCTAATTGTGAGGTTGGGATAAGATGGCCCTAAACAATGGAGGGTGAAGCGCCCATAAGGACCATTCCAGTGAGTGATACTTGTAATTGCCATGGGGAATTGGTGTCTTTTGAGCTCAATCCAAAGTCTCATGATCGTTGTCTTCTTCTGGTCCATCTTATCATGGATTAGGCATGGGTATTTACCTAGATCCATCTCAGAGTACCTATGCCATGCATAATATAAGTTTTTGCAACTCTACTGCTATATCATATGCTTCTTTGTTTCCTCTATCAACATATTTCCCTCTTCTTCACTTTTTGTGGCTACCAAATTGAGCCTTGATCCCATTGCACAAACTTCATTTAGAGAACTTGCTAGTCTTGGCAAGGGATACATGCTTAAAGTCAGTGATTCAAATGCTACCAAGCGTAAATGTGGATAGGCTCTCATAGTCCTATTGGGGTTAAGCAAAGTTTTGACCTTCCATAAAATGTCTATCTACTTATGGACTTCTAGTATGACCAATTGTGCATCTCTAAAACAATCCAACATGGATCTACTCTTGTGAGGCATATATTCTACTCTTGTGAGGTATTTGTTCTACTCTTATGAAGTATATGTTATACATTATTATCCACAAAGTCTTGCATAGGGGCCCTACCCACACTTGTCTACAGCCTACTCCTCACAATCCTTGTATTCCCATAGACATATTGCTATACATGCATACCATTTTATAACTTCTCTCTATATAGATAAAATGAATTTTTGGGTATTTTGGGTATCTTATACCATGAGCTACAACACACTATCACCACTTCATTCACCCTGAAGTTGTAGAATACCCTCCTAGCTAGGTCATGATTCTAAGACATTAAAATATATCACATATAAAGTTTGTACGAGATCCCAAGGAGCTTCCTAAAACATTCTTCCTTATTCTCATTAACATGTCTCAATTAGCATGTTGGCAACACCTAGTTTTAGAACGATCAATGGAGAAAACTTGTTGAACCCATTCCAATATTATGATATTTTGAACAAGGATGTTTGAGGCTCTCTTTGCTTAGGATTTCTCTTAATGATGAAAGTGTTTCTCCTTTTGTTTGAAGGTGGACCGTGGCATCATTTTTCAAACTTCAAGTTGAACACCTCATTTATACTAGCATCTTGGTGCATGGGCACACACTTTTGTAATGGGCTTCCATCCAACATGGTAATTTACTTCATGGGATACTTAAGTTGGCTGAGACAACCAACATCTTGCATAGAAGACTATAAGGTAGTTGCTGTATTTTGTTTGTCTTATCAATACTGGTGCCAATGCAATTGTCACCAAATAGATTAGTCTATAGAGTCATGTTGGAAAACATACAAGATCACATCTCCCCAAAAGTTTGTCTCATGACCTCATCCCACAAGATAACCATTTCCTCCTTTCAAGATTCACAATTACGGTTGTTATTTTCCAATGAAGAAGCTAGCATTGCCTCAAACATAAGGTTGGTCAAGCTCACTTGGTGTAGCCCTTGAGCTATTGGCTCTTTTAAAGCAACACCAACATGTTATAGAGGTCTTAGGCCACCTAACAACACTCCAAAGTGCTTCACCAATATTCATTGAATCCCATAATGGGAGGATCATGTCATTATTGATAAACTTCTCCACTACCATTGATACACCCCAAACTTCATACCACTACAATAGCCATCTAGGTCTATTACAAAAATTTCATCAATTGCAACCACTTCATTTCCCACCAACATCTTGACCTTGTCCCCACCTCTAGTGGCCATCCCTATCCTTTCAATTTTGGAAAATAAAGCTACAAAAAGATTAGTGCCAAGAACTTCATTAGACAAGCCCAAAGAGTTTCAATAGACAAGTGCAAAACCCTTACACACAAAAACAAGTATAGCGTGTCATGCTCCCAAGGATAAAGGTAATTGTGTCATTCTCCATAACACTAGACGGAATATGTTAAATGAAACTAGTTTCCTTCTCAACAATGGGGTTATGGAGACTGGTAGTAGTGCCATTCTCACATTTGGAGTAATGGAGAATGGCGGAATTACCATTCTCCTTAACCCACACTTGGAGTAATGGAGAATGGCAGAACTACCATTCTCCTTAACCCACAATGGGGAGTAGAGAATGGCAATACTGCCATTCTCCCCTTTAGGGATTGGATTAGCCATTCTCCTCTTTGGGTTTTAGGATAATGGCAAAGGTGCCATTATTGACATTCGGTTATATCCCCAAGGGAAGTGGCACTAGCGACATTCTCTCTAAAGGGTTATGGACCCAAAGAGGGGAATGACACTAGTTCGATGCTCCCCTTTGGGATATGAAAAGTGATACTAACGCCACCCTTCGTAACTTCATGTGGGGAATTTGGCTGTTCACACTTTCACTATAGGTTTTGATCTCCTTTTTGGATTGGAAGAATGGTACAACTTCCATTCTCCATAATCCAAAGAGGAGAATGAAAATATTTCTATAACCCAAAACCTCATAGGTATAATGATAGCATTTTATTCTCCATAACCAATAACCTCATAGGGAAAATAAAACTATTTTCCATATGTCAAAGGAATATGTACTTTGTGCTAGATATTTTGTGGACCTTTCTTGCCTTTATATATCATGGCTAATGCCAACTATTTCAAGGAGCTTTACAATGTATTCTTAAAATAGCCTTCCAAAGAGTGTGTTTAAGTGCTTCATAGAGATCCCTTGTGATATGAAAATGGCACTTGTGCCATCCTCTTGTGATATGAGAGTGGCACTACTGCCATCCTCTCTATGAGGTGATGGAGAATTCCTATGGAGAATGGCACAAGTGTCATCCTCCCTATGAGATTATGGAGAACTGAAGTAGTGCCATCCATGCCTTTATAGGGAGAATGGCACTAGTGTCGTTCTCCATAGCCTCATAGGAAGAATACAACTACTAACATTCTTTGTTATTCTCAGCAACATGTATCAATTAGCATGTTGGCAACACCTCTACTCTTGGAACAATCAATGGAGAAAACTTGTTGAACCATTCCAATATTATGATATTTTGAACATGGATGATTGAGGCTCTCTTTGCTTAGGATTTCTCTTAATGAAAGTATTTCTCCTTTTGTTTGAAGGTGGACCATGGTATCATTTTTCAAACTTCAAGTTGAACACCTCATTTATACTAGCATCTTGGTCCATGGGCACACACTTTGCAATGGGCTTCCATCCAACATGGTAATTTACTTCATGGGATACTTAAGTTGGCTGAGACAACCAACATCTTGCATAGAAGACTATAAGGTAGTTGCTGTATTTTGTTTGTCTTATCAATACTAGCACCAATGCAATTGCCACCAAATAGATCAGTTTATAGAGTCATGTTGGAAAACATACAAGATCACATCTCCCCAAAAGTCTGTCTCTCCACATCAACTCCCGAGCCTCAAATAAAAGAAGCTCTATACCCAAATGCAGAGGTGGAGAAGGCTCATTTTTAGGCACTTCAACAATGGGTACAAAAGGAACAAGCTCAATTTGAGGCTAAGAAACAAGCTCAGAACCAATCCATGACTTGGCCCCACAAAGTATTGATATTGTACTCGAGCCTCTGTTCCAACAATAGAATCCACAACATAATGTACCGCCACATCAACTTGAAGGAGCCGCACTCTCTAGCATTTTAAGTTGCCCTGTGTCAATTCCCATCGGAATCCTCCTACGGAATTGTCCCAATCTCTGGGAGAGTTTTAAAGGATGGATTAAACTCACAAATCCCTCTCCACCTATGAACGACATTGAAGATATCCTCATGCGGATGGGTGAGAGAGATAACATCTGCAACATTACTGTGCCTTTGATCCACAAGGCATATAATGAAGTCCAAGCCATAGTGGATGGTGGAGTAGGTGTAAATGTCATATCAAAGGATCTCTACAATGAATGGGGTCTCCCACCAATGCAAAAGTCTAATTTTAACATACACCTTGCCGATGATTCATGGGCTAAACCCTTGGGAATAGTAAATAGCATGTCCACAAAGGTCGCAAGAGTTCGCTTTTCCCTTCAATTCACAATCTTGGATCTCCCAAAAAAATCCTATCAAATCTTATTGGGATGTCCTTGGTTACGGGAAGCATTAGTCCTCCATGACTGGGGAACTGATAGACTGGCAATCTAGAATCGCGACACCGCAGTCAGGGTGAATGTGGGGATAGAAGCTATAAAACCAATTGTGCCTAGAGCGTTGGATGACATATCTTCAATGACAATATCAAGCAAACTAGCTCCCCTGCAACAGCATGCCATAGCAGGCGATTCATAAAGCAATGTCAATAACTAGATACAAACATTGGCAACAACTGGATACGAACATTGGCAACAACCATCGACAACTGCCATTCATTAGACCCCATCTTCTCACATATAGATGCTAAGGTGCTATAGGTAGATCCTCCACTCACACATGAAGAACTAATCGATCTAGAGATGCCATTCTTTATGGCTGACCTCGAGTGGGATAATGAACCTGAAGAAGGTACCCATACCAATGATGACTCAAACTTTCCTTGGGACCATGAAACTGAGGCTGAGAATGCTGAAACTGAAGATCAAATCTTTGATAATGACTTAGCCATTTTGCATGCCCTAATGGCAATCGAGCTCCCAAAAATTGAACCTCCAAAGTTGAATAACAGCTAAAGATCCCGCAAGAAAGTTGGAGGAAATCGCAAAAAAGCCAAGTCCGCACACTTCAATGAATTCAAACGAGTACAAACAAGGATCGTTGAAATGTATCTTGCAAAGCCAACTCCCTTAAAATTAGAACCACCACCTCTTGAATGGTCCCCTGAGGGACTGGAAGGAGCATGCGCAACAAATGAACCCTTATTGGGAAACACCTTACCAGTGGAAAAGTTACCCCACAGTTCCTAGCATAAGAAGTTTAGAAAGCATAAGCCACATGTGCGTATGAAAATCGATAAAGAGAATTCACCAAAAAAAGAAAAGAAAAAAAAGAAAAGAAAAGAAAAGTCTCCAAGAGCCAAACAAATTGGTTATAATACTATGCCACCCCATACACATGGCACATGTCAGGCTAGTTCAACACCATCAAAGGCTGATCTTCAAGAAGTGTCGGAGTACTTCAAGAATTACACAAGTGGCAGTGTTCCCATAGCAATGCCAAAACTACTACAAGAATCTGAAGTTCAAGCTGTGCTGCTAGAAACATTGGACGGAGTCCAATTCAACACAACCATAAACAGGAGCCGATTGAAGCGATACAACATCATCATGCAAGCCATCCCCGACAATAATGAAGTTTTGGTAACTTCAAGCCTTCAATAGTTTGCACTAGATTTTTACACGTGCACTCACTAGCATATGCACGTTTTTGCACATATAGTTTGCACTAGATTGTTACATGCGCACTCACTAGCATATGCACGTTTTTGCACATATAGTTTGCACTAGATTATTACAGACACACTCACTAGCATATGCATGTTTTTGCACATTTAGGAAGACCTAATCAATTTTGAGTCTTAGTTTCCCTATTAAATCCCACAAATAAGCATATAGTTAGTCCCTACCTAATCAACACATGCATTCACACAATTTTGCATAGGCACATAATAGTTTGCATCAATAATAGTATCACACACTTTCATTCCATACTCTTAAAGCATGCAATGAATTCACAAGCAAGACAAGAAGCTATGCCAAAACTCAAGATGAATTGGCAAAAGAGTATGTAGCCTCAGCAACAAGACCCCTGCCAAACATCACATCCGTCTCCTAAATGCAAAAATATCAGACTTGCATACAAACTTATCTCTACAAGCTCAATGATACGGGTGCAATCACATCCAACATGCATGCAAGATAGCAAGAAATGCCAGCCTCACTCCACGTCCAAAAGCATGTCCTAACCTTGCAACTCCTCCTCCCTTCTCCTCCAACCTTGTAACCCATCCTCTCCATCTCCTCCTCCTCCTCCTCCCTCCTCCTCCCTTCTCCTCCTCCCTTCTCCTCCTCCCTCCTCCTCCTCCCTTCTCCTCCTCCCTTCTCCTCCTCCCTTGCTTTTACACCTTCTTCCTCTCCCACTCCTATGTTCCCCCTAAACCCTTAACTTGCATGATCTACGAGGGAGATGAGTTCTCTCCACCATGTACTCTACCTTGAACCTGGGAACCTCTTCTAAATTCTGGAACCTCCTTCTAAACTATGGAACCTCCTTCTAAACCGGGTCTAAACCTTGGACCTCCTTCTAACCCTTGAACCTCTTCTAAACTCTAGAACCTCTCTCTAAACCTTGGAATCTCCTTCTAACCCTTGAAACCTCCTTGTAAACCTTGGAACCTCCTTCTAAACTCTGGAACCTTCTTCTAACCCTTAAACTCCTCCTAAACCCTGCAACCCCCAATGAAGCCTTCATTGGGGGTTGTAGAAATTTAAAATGGAGAATTGTAAGCTGTGGCTACTCCATTGGAAAAGGGACTCAAGCTTAGTAAGCATGATGCTGCTGAAAAGTTTGATGGCACTTTGTATAGGTAGTTGGTTGGTAGTTTGATATATCTATGCTCCACATGGCCTGATATTGCCTACGCCACATGGCTTTTGCACCAGTTCATGCATTGTCCCCCACCACGATCACACATTGGAATGTAGTAAAGAGGGTTCTCAGATATGTCCATGGAACACACTCTCTTGGCTTGCATTATGCTTTAGATTGTGATCTAAAGCTCAGTGGTTTCACCGACTCAGATTGGTCAGGGGACATTGACAACAGACGGTCCACTACTGGGTATTGCTTCTCATTGGGTTCAGCCTGTATCTCATGGCTCAGTAAGAAGCAAGAGTGAGTCTCTCTTTCCTCTAGTGAAGCAGAGTACAAAGCTGCAAATTTAGCCACTACGGAGTTAATGTGGTTAAGAAAGCTTTTGCATGACTTGCATCATGCGCACAGGATGGCAGAGCAAATTCTATCTTTTGTGATAGCTAGAGTTGCATTGCCATAGCCAACAATCCTGTCTTTCATGCTTGCATGAAACACATTGAAAATCATTATCATTATGTATGGGATTGTATTTTTGATGGCTTCATTGATCTCATCTACTATTGTCCATTTGAGGACAATGTGGTGGATATCTTCACCAAAGTCCTGTTAACAGATCTTTTCTTACGACATCGACATGGCTTGGGGATCAGAGACATTCTCACAATGTCAAGGGGGGTTGTGAAGTGATTCACAATGACATTGTTTTCATGTACTCCCATAGGTTGCATATCCATTTGGATGAATTTGTGCGACCATGGTAATTTAGGTACTGCAGGGTACACCTGAGATGTTTCCAGGGTACTTTCAGCCATATCTTTGAGGGGGGATTTGTAAGAGATTACAAAGATATGGTGTTGTAGGAATAAAGTCAACCCTATGGTACTTGGGTACTATATATACTAAGTACTTGTATTGTTTCATTTGAACATTTCTATTGGAGCTTTCTTGTGTGTGCACTCTTGCTCACTTGTGTTCACAACGTGTCTCCATTTTGTTCCTACAGCACTCACTTGCATATGTACGTCTTCGTACATATAGGTAGCATCAATCGATTTTAACTTGGGGCTCAGAAGTGATGCCTGAGTTCTAGCTACCCTATGAAATCCTAGCAAAAACAAAAAGCATATAGTTAGTCCCTACCTAGCTACTAGGTCACGTGGACTCACACGCTTTCGCTTAGACACATAGATGATTGCATGAATAATTGTGCCACACACTTTCATTCCACACTCTCAAAGCATGTATAATTAAAAAAAAGGATCTCACAAACACGCACAAAGGTCATACCTGCATGCCAACTAATCTAATGATCAATGGTACACCACATTCACATGGATGCAGGTTCAGAAAAAATGTCGCCACTAAAGAGGATGTGTAGAAAGAGCCCACCGTCTCAACCACGAGACTCCCTCCAGAGTTTGTAGCAATCTACATCCTCTCAACCATGGCGACCACAAGCATTTGTGGTCCAGAGCGATAGCTCAATTCATGTCTGCATTAATCATTTTGGAATTAGATTGGTCAAACAGAGTAAGGCGAACATCCATTCTCCATTATCCTCAACATATTGGAATAAACACTCCATCGAGTGTATAGAATTGCCTTTCCAATGAAGCTATTTCTTACTTGACAAGTACTATTGGCAAGCTCACAACTTCCTCAATGTGATGTGAGATAGTCATATCTAAATAGAGCATCTAGATTGGATCTCAATGTCTTTTTGTCAAGCTCTAAGCCTTTTTAATGGAAACAGAGAGAAAATGGAGCCCTAACGGTAGACCAAGACATGAATTACATGCCTTAGGAAGGAGCATTTGCACCCTAATTGAAGCAAGGGCTCATGGCTTACAAAGCAAGGGCTTGTGCCTTGATGAAGCAAGGGTCAATTGTATATAAGACGATTTGGCCTTTCTTGTTCAATAAAGTCATATATTGTGGGTTTTCATTGTATATATTTTTAATAGAGTTATATGTATCTATGTATACATGCATGTATGTATGTATGCATGTAAACCCCTTAGGGCTAGGGTTAGGATTACGGTTTAATCTTATGTCCTATATGGTATATATGGTGCAATATACACCATCCTTAACAAGAGCTGAAGTACTAATGGAGCCTATACTCTTGTTGAATGTTGGAAGGTGTTGTGGAAGATATTGAGTTTGTGTATGTATGTTGCCTCCCAATTGGGTTTTTAGGGACAGCAAGAAAGCTCAACCCTAACCATGAGGGTCAATTCTACATAAGACCATTTGGTCTTCCCTTTTCAACAGATTTATATATTGTGGGTTTTTATTGTGTACTCTCACTAACTCTCTCCCTCTCCCTTCACTCTCTTTTCCTTTCACATGGTATCAAATCCCAATTACCAATGGAGCCTCAACTCTTGTTGAATGTCAAAAGGTGTTGTAGAAGATGTTGAGCTTGTGTATGTGTGTTGCCTTCCAATGGGGCATTGTTCATGCCTATACGAGACATTGCATGTGTAGGAATCTCCATCTCTATCTCATTTTTGAAATACTTTAACCCACTCATGCCTCTTGCACCTCCTCTTTTGTGACGGATGTGTTGAGATACTCCACGTCCCATATTTTATATTTTGTTGATCTTGTAAGGCTCCATGCTTGCATTTTCTCAATCCAAAGTTATAGAGGAGGTATAATGGTGATATTGGCTAAAGAATGTTGAGGATTACATGCAAACTTGGTACACCCATACTATGGCATAAAACATAGCTGCAAGCAACCAGGTATGTATGATTACCTCGAGCTAAACCCTCAAGCTAAATTTTCCGAACTATCATTTATAGGAACCTACCGAAGCACGTATTTCTCAAAGAAATGCAAATTCTAATCATGGATAATATAATTGTTTTGAAATATATTTAAGATCCTACCACACTATTGTAGTATTTAAACTTGAGGAGCCTTCCACTTCCTCAAATTTGAGAAACCTAGATATTATTTTCATAAGGGAGATATGTGCAATAAGGGACTCTAAAGAGTCAATGAAGGGTCATGAAAAACAAGGAAAAGAGAACAAAATGAAAACATAGATGTGCACATATTGTTGTAGATTGTACAAAACGTTTTACTTACTTTCATTCTCATACAACCATGAACACATACAAATGCACATGTGTAGTTCTAATTAGCCCAACAAAAGACTAGCAAACAAGTTATAATCCCTTTTGTCTCATCTCTCCTCCATATTTTATCAGTAAATAGTGATTTTGGATTTTTAAATTCCAACTTTTAGTCCACCATTGGATAGAGCATGAAAATTCGAGCATTTTTGCTTTTTACACCTCCTCATTTTGATGTATAGTTTGCAAGTTATGATACGTTTTGCATGAGCTCCCCCCCGCCTCCCCTCCCATATTTCGCCAACTAAATAGTGATTGGGGCCTTTCAAATTTTAATTTTGAAGTTTTTATTAGATAAAGCATGAAAATTTGAGCATATTTATTTTTTACACCTCATTCTGAGGCACAGTTTGCAAGTTATGATGCTTTTTGTGTTAGCTCCCATCCATATTTCGCCAGAGAAATAGTGTTGGGGATTCTCAAATTTTAAATTTGAATCCATCATTAGGCTAAGCATGAAAAATCAAATTTTTTTCTTTTTGCACCTCCTCGTTCCAAGGTATGGTTTGCAAGTTACAAGGCCTGTTCTGTTGGTTCCACTTTTGATTTTTGTTAAAATTACTACCTATTTCTTCAAAAAATATTGAGAAACTATTATGTAAAAACCATGATAAAACCAACATAAAACTTCCAAAAGCTCGGAAGCTCGGGGCTTTTAGGTGCATCTATCCCCTGCGATCATTTACTCCAACAACTAGCACCAACTGCAACTCTAACTCCTGCACCAGTGCAAACCAGCCAGTGGCTAGTCTCCAGTTAACATGCAACCAACATATCTGCAGTGCCTCCTGCTACAAACTTTAGCAAGCCATCTGATTGCCTTCAACCTCTACATCGTAAACAACTCCTACACACATGTAAAGCAACATGAATCCACCGAACATCCACTCACGTTGATGGAATCTCGAAGTTTTTTGTGGAAATCTCAAGATTCTATCAAAAGACTTATCATCACTTGGCCTCCCTTGTGACACATGGCACTTGCCATGTAGGCGGTCACACCAACACACCTTATCCCTTGCCATGTCAGCAATAGCCCGGTGGATGCCACATCAGCCAGAGTTATCCACTTGCCACATCACCCACAGAGGTCCATGTCATCCTTTGACCAAGTCAACTACCACATCATACTATCCATGTCTATTGCCACATCAGTGCCATGTCACCACGAGTGACACATTAGTATCCACATCATCGAGTCCACGTCAACACATCTACCATATCATCAGCCCAGTCACACATGCCACATCCTCATCGATTACCACATCATTAAGAGTCTTCACACTGTGCCATGTCATTAGGCCATGTGGATTGGCCACCTCACCTGCCACCTCAGCACTGCCACATGATAGCCCCCTGTCAAGCACTGGAACCCCTTTGCAGGCACACTCACTGCATGTGCACCCTCTTAACACCTCAGCAGGGCTCCACTGGCACACCCCTTGGCAAGAACACATTCTGCATGTGACCCGGAGTTCCACCTTATCATTTGCATCCTTTTTGCCCCTCCACCTAGATCAAGCCGTATCTCTTGATCTAGGAAGAATTTGAGAGCACTCCAAAAAGGAAAAGCTTTGTGCTCTACACGCTCATCAAATCATGTGCACATTTTGGTGCAAGTATCACACACTTTGAGGCTTGGAGACAAATCCACTTCTTGCATGCACATCAGCCTCTACATCAATGCATTTGACCCAACACCTAAAACGAAAAGAGAGGAAATTATTTTTTGCTTTTTCATCGCTTAGTAGTTGTAGATCAAAGTACATTAGATCATCCATAGCAGAGAGAACTCCAAAGCAACCAATCAAAGCCATGCCCAAAAATTCCTAAATAGTTCCTACTCGGAGTCAATCCCTTCGCTCACATGCATTTTTACATCATCACATTTCTTGAAACTCGACATTCGATAGTTTAGTGAGCACACTTTAGAGTTTTCAGAGGCATCGATCAATTGATAAGAGGGAAAATTGCACATGATTTGATTTTACACACAATGCCACCATTGTTAAGCCTATTTGGCTATTTTTTGACATTGTGCACATTGTTTCAAGCCTTGTAAAGCCTCTTGGCTATTCTTGACATCATTTTCTACAAGCCTTGTAACAGATTGGATTATATATTGCAGTTATATCTTCATCGATAGTTCATATTGCACTTGATACAGTCAGTGTATTTGTTAGATATGCTCAATGCCCCACCCTCCTGGTAACCACCAATGGTCCAAGGTGCTCAAGTTGTAGGGCCCCCATATGAGGAGAAGCCATGTGTGAGCCCGAGACACTAGATGTGGATCCTGACTTGCATGTCAGATGAGGTCTATCAATGAGACTGTTGATGGTAGAAAGGCGATTATGTGGGAGCCCCTTATTCTTGCTGCAGCCTGGGGGGTCTCAGGGGGACCAACGGCCCTCCTGGTGGGGGTTCGGCGGCAGGATCCCTCGAGGCGACAGTATAGGGAATATTCCTTGAATATTCCATGGACGACTAGTCGGTTCCACTAACTAGGTTGACTGGTCGGCTCCACTAACTAGGTCGATTGGTCGACTCCACCGACTACGTTGATTTGACTACCGCCCTCATAGCTATAAAGAGGCAACCTCCCCAGTCCATTGTATCAGATCAGTTCAAATCAGATCAGGTCTTCCAGCTAGTAGCTCTTCACCTAGTATCTGTCTAGATCACCATCTAAGCTCCACTGTGGGAGCGCACAGGTGGACAGAGCCATCATCTGTACTACATCAGTATTGAAGGAAAAGTTTGTTCCACTCCAGTTTGTTGTGTACTCTCTATTCTTTGTTCAGTTTCTGTTCCACTGCGTTGTGTAATTTAATAGTATTGCAGTTGATTCAGATAGTGGTTTTCACAGGCACTTTGAGTACTATCTTGCACCATGTCTATGACTAGCAACCTCAATTTGGAGGCATCCGCTAAACTAGACAACTCCAACTATGGCACATACAAATACTGCAAGAATACCATTCTTGTACTTCGAGACAAATGGGATTATGTCGATGGGTCTACACCTAGACCATTGGATGATCCAGCCAACAGTAGCTCCACTCCCACTCTTGCCCCAACACCAGTAGTGGGATCTACAACTGCACCACTAGTGTCTGCACCTGTAGCAGATCCTGCAATTGCCCGAGCATATGCAGAATGGGACAGGAAAGACAAATATGCATATCATTTGATCAAGTAGAATGTGCAAGATGTCATGCTAGGACTGAGTCTAAGAACACTTCTAGGATTCTCACACTGAGAAACCAAATCAACCAGAGTTTCTACAACAACAATGAAACTGGTCATGATTACGTACTTAGGATCAAGGATTACAACAATATCGAGTCTCGCAGCAGAGCAAGAGAGACCATGAATCCCATAGAAATGGTTCAAGTCATTCCAAATGGACTAGGACAAGGATACGAGAGTCTAGTTTAGAGTATTGCCATTCAATGGCAAATTCCAACACTAAAAGAGCTACAGTCAGTTTTACTATCGATAAAGAGCTCAGGACTCAGGCCATTCATGCACGCAAATGTCATTCCAATGATCAAGCATTCATAGCTTGAAATAGAAGTAGAGGTAGAGGTAGATCATTTCAGCAAAGTGGACATCATCAGCAACAAAGTCATCAGCAAAATCAGCATCAACATCATCCTCAAAAGCATGAGCATCACCGACTAAGAGGAAATCATTCTAACCGAGGAAGATTCTAAGGACGAGGGAATGCATCCACCAACATGTCAAACATTCAGTGCAATTATTGTCATAAGTTTGGACACTATGAAAGAGATTGCCGCAAGAAGTAGTATGACCAAGGAGGTCAATCTAGTAGCAATCGAGGGAATTTATGATGAAGAGGAAATCATCATGGTGGACATTCAAGTCACAATCATTATGCCAATGAATTTGAGAATATGTTTCTTGCAAAGCAAGGATATGCAGAAGACTGATACAATGTATCTATTCAAAATGGGAATGTGATTAGCAAGTTGGTCAAGCAAATCAAGATCCTTGGTACATTGACAACGGTGCATCATCTCATATGACAAAACATCAAGAATGATTCACAGAGATGAAACCATTAGAAGGACAGAAGAACATGATCTACAAGGTAGATAACACATCGAATCCAATTCAAGGAAAAGGCATTCTCCCTATGAACAATCAAAGATCAACAAAAACCTCTTGTTAGTTGGGCAAATGATGAAATAGATCAACTAGTAGGAAAAGCTGTCAAGGAAGGATGCTTTTTTAGAATGCTGGCTTTATTACCAGATTTGCATGCCATGTCAGCTCAACAATAATCGATGCCACTTTTTGTAGTATGGCACAAGAGATATGGACATGTCAATTTCAAAAGCTTGATACAGCTCAGAAATCAGAATATGGCAATTGGAATTCCTAAGCTACAATTTCTTGGAAAAGATTTTGAAGAATGTTGTTTCGGTAAACAAAAGCAAAACAATTTTGGCAGAAGCACCTCTTGAGCATGAGGTATTCTTGATTTGATACATATAGATGTATGGGGTTATGTACAAACCCGTAGCATCAATGGTTCACTTTACTACTTGACTTTCATTGATGACTACAACAGACTTTGTTGGGTCTACTTTCTAAAAGTGAAATCCGAAGTCTTTTTCTAGATTTCAAGAATTCAAAGCCATGGTAGAAAACTAGACAAGTAGAAAGATCAAAGTCATGAGATCAGATAGAGGAGGTGAATACATGTCTTCAACATTCAAGAACTTTTGCAGAAGTAATGGCATTCAAAGACAATTCACTTGTGCAAATACTCCTTTACAGAATGCAAGAGCTGAAAGGAAGAACAGTACTTTAGCAGACAATGCTGGAGCAATGCTTAGTGAGAAGCATCTTTTGAATTAGTATTGGGCAGAAGCAATTGCCACTGCAAACTACTTGCTTAATCGGTTTTCGATCAAACCGATTCAAGGTATGACACCTTATGAAGCATTCACTGGACACAAGACATGCATTGGTCACCTCCGCATATTTGGTTGCATAGTATATGCCCACATACATGACGATCATTGCAAAAAATTGGATGCAAAGTCATGCAAATGCATCATGGTTGGCTACAATGAAGAAAGCAAAGCATACAAGCATGATCCCATCAACCAAAAGGTCATCATGTCCAGAGATGTCATTTTTTATGAACAATCAGAATGGAAAACATCAAATTCTCAGGAGATAGAGACACCGATTACTTAGTCATCTATAGAAAAGGTTGATGAAGAAGAGCAAGAATTGCCAGAGACACACCCCAAGAAGAGCAACATCAACTCAGATGGTCTACTAGGGAAAGTAGACCACCAGCCAGATTAACATATACTTGGAAAGGAAAAGCAATTCAGGTGAAACTACCAATTATGCTCTTATGACTACGATCATGTGGCCACAGAAGAGCCAGTGTCCTTTGAAGATGCAGTTGACAAGCCAAAATGGCAAACTGCTATGAATGAAGAAATGGAAGCTTTGCAAAAAAACAACACTTGGAAATTATGCAACCTTCCATCAAGAAAGAAATGGAATAGTGATCTAGAAGAGACTATCATTGACATTGATGGTTCTGATGGACCATGCCCTGAGGCAAAGGCTGAGAATGCTCAATTGGAAAACCATGACTTCGACAATGATTTAGCCATTCTGCATGCCCTCATGGCTGTTGAGCTGTCCAAAGTCAAGCCTCTAAAGTTACATAATAGCAAGAGACCCTGGAAGAAAGCTAAAGCTTGGGAATGGACACAAAGCCAATGTTGAGCATTACAATGCATTTGATTGAGTGCAACAAAGGATTGTGGAGCTATACCTCACCAAGCTAGTATCACCAACAACTGAGGCTCCTAAACTTGAATGGAACCTAGAAGGCCTTGAAGGTGCTTGCACAATAGATGAACCTAGAAGGCCTTGAAGGCGCTTGCACAATAGATGAACCATTACTTGGGAATACTTTGCCAGTGGAAAAGTTACACAACAATTCCCAACGTAAAAAGTCTAAAAAATTCAAACCACATGTGAGAATGAAGAGTAATCCTGACAGTCCCAAGGTACTACAAGAATTGATGGTGGCAATAAAAAGGCCCCCAGTGACGAGAGGAATTTCACCAAAAGTGGCCGTCACACTATACCTATTAGGGGGAAGGTGCCCACTCTAAGATATGTAGATCATATTGAATAAATCTCAAATATGGCACCATGGTGTATGACAAATCTCTTTGATGCAGGATTCATCTATGAGATAGAGCACACTGATTGGTTTCCCCCATTGTGATTGTGTCTAAATGTTTTAAGTGAGAAAACATGTGTGTCACAAGATCTATGGAGCGCTCTAAGGTGGATGGAACCTATGTGGAAACATGATGAAGAGAGTGCTCATGACATGTAACTCAAGTCAATTAGGTTCCAAGATAGATTAGCTTGGACTCATAAAGAGAATCTTGAGTGTATGTGTATATCAATGATACATGAAAGGCTTCTTATATAGAGAGAGCCTTTAGAATAGTCAACACTTGTGGGACCCTCTAATCCACATATCTCCTAGTGGATGTCCTTGCTCCACATCTTCAAATCATGTAGTCCACATCCTTGGGTAGTCCACATCCTTGGGTGGCTACTTTAATTCTTTCTACACCATACCTTAGCCTATAATATATGTGCACATGGCACCATATCTCAACAATAAGAAGCTGTAGATATGTGTGAACTTAAAGAATGTGAATGACGCCACCATTAGGGATCACTATCGCTTGCCTCTAATTGAAACAATATTAGAAAAGGTGGCAGGATCATAAATATACAACTTCTTAGATGGATTTAGTGGCTACAATCAAGTGCAAATAGATCCTAAAGATCAATTTAACACATAATTCATGACAAAATGGGGAATATTTACCTACAAAGTCATGCCTTTGGATTATGAAATGCCCCTACCACATTCCAAAGAGCCATGCTTACCACCTTTAAGTCTTTTCTCAATAAGTTTCTACAGTTCTTCTTGGATGAATTGTGCATCCATTCCAACAAGCAAGCCTTGAAGAGTTCTCATGAAATTCAGGGACTATGACATCTCCCTAAATCCCATAAAATGCCAGTTCATGTTCACCGATAGAGTTGTTTTGGGACACATTGTCTCTCAACATGGAAATGCAACCGACATGGAAAAAATAAAAATCATCATGGAATTACCACCTCCATTGAATTCACAAGGAGTGCATGTCTTTATGGGGCTACTTTAGAATATTCATCTCGTGGTATGCCATGATAGCTTGCCCTCTATACAAGTTGTTGGTGGAATTATTTTGGACGGAGGAGTGTGACCAAGCCTTTGAGCTTCTAAAATGGTGCCTAATCATAGAACTGATCCTCATAGCTCCCAATTGGGTCATCGATTTTCATGTCCACACTAAATTAGGCTCTAAGTATGCAATTGGGAGTGTACTCTCCCAACTTGGGGATCATAATAAGGATTAGCCAATTTACTTTGCGAACCAACAACTAATGATGCCAAAATCAACTACACAACTTGGGGATCATAATAAGGATTACCCAATTTACTTTGCCAATCATCAACTAATGATGCCAAAATCAACTACACAATTATCAAAAGAGAAGCATTGGCAATGGTTTATATTGTTAAGAAATTTTGACACTATTTATTGGCAAAGGATTTTGTATTCTACACAGACCATCAAACACTACTATATATAATGAATCGTCTGTGTATAATAGGAAGAATAACGAGGTGGCTTCTCTTGCTTCAAGAATTCAATTTCAAAATAGTGGTTTGCAACGGTGCTCAACACTACATTGCCAATCACTTGTCCTATGTCAGGTCTAGAGAAGAACCCATTGGAGTTAAAGATGACTTGCTTGATGCCAAATTGTTCCAAATTGAGGTTGTTCCATAATGGTGTACTGACATCATTAGATATTTAATGACGATAAGATCCCCACCAGAGTTGCGAGGCCAATAAACTCATAATCAAAGCTGCACAAAATAGGTACAAATTAGATCTTGCATAGATGAGTCATACCACATGAAATCCCGCTCGTCATCCATGAAGCACATGAAGACATTGCAGGAGGACACTTCATTGGAGAAGCCACATCATGAAAAGTTTGTTTAGATGGCTATTGGTGGCCCACATTGTGGAATGATGCCTATGAGTTCATCAAAAAATGTGATCTATGCCTAAGAACTGCCAAAACCCAACACAAAGACTTCAATACCCTAACCAAAATCATGGTGCAACAACCCTTTGAAAAATGGGGAATTGGATTTGTAGGACCCATAAATCCTGCTGGTAAAGAAACACAAGCCCAGTACATCATTGTGGAAAGAGTTGCGGGGCCAATAAACTCATAATCAAAGCTGCACAAAATAGGTACAAATTAGATCCTACATAGATGAGTCATACCACATGAAATCCCACTCATCATCCATGAAGCACATGAAGACATTACAGGAGGACACTTCATTGGAGAAGCCACATCATGAAAAGTTTGTTTAGATGGCTATTGGTGGCCCACATTGTGGAATGATGCCTATGAGTTCATCAAAAAATGTGATCTATGCCCAAGAACTGCCAAAACCCAACACAAAGACTTCAATACCCTAACCACAATCATGGTGCAAGAACCCTTTGAAAAATGGGGAATTGGATTTGTAGGATCCATAAATCCTGCTAGTAAAGAAACACAAGCCTAGTACATCATTGTGGAAACATGTTATTTCACTAAATGGGCTTGGGGCGCCAACTCAATATGTAATATGTTACTACCCTCGTCCAAACTCTAGGGTATGGGGGGACAAGGTCCATTTATAATATGCATGGATTTCCTTAAAAATTTTCAAATATGCAAGGAAAAAATATGAAATTTTCATGGGCCCCCTCCCACAAAATATAAGATATGTACCTTGAAAAATATGCAAGATTTTAAGATTTGTACATATTTTTCATAATATGTGAGGCCCAAGGAGGGGGGTATTTTGGATGAGGGGGGGTAAAACAAAAAATACACTAAAATATGAAAACCCATATGAATTAATGTAACTTTTTCATATGTGACCCAAATTTCAAGGTGTAAAGACATATTTGAAGCTCTTTTAGTGTAGAATACAACCATATTAATATGAATAATTTCTACTCATGGCATATTGTTAAATTCATCTCATACTCAAGATTTTGATAGGTTTTCTTACTAAAGGGAGTTGGCACCCCAGGTAAATGGGCTGAGGTAAAAGCAGTACACAAAGCTAGTGCTAGAAGTACTGCCAAGTTCCTTTATGAAAATGTGATCACACGGTATGGTTGCCTCTTGGAAATAGTTTTTGATCAGTGAACACACTTTGTGAATGAAGTGATCCAGGAATAGTTTGAATTCAAATTTCCCGCTCAATTCAAATTCAAATGGAAATTCAAACTAACTAGGATCTCAAGATTCATGGTTGTACATCGGAAGAGCACTCCCTACTATCCCCATGGGAATGGGCAAGCAGAATCTACCAATAAAACCCTATGCATTATTCTCACCCAAATGCTCTGATTGGGTAGAAGAGCTTAACTTTGCCTTATGGGCCTACAGGACCACTTTTAAGGTCAGCACAGGTTTTATGCCATTCCAACTAATATATGATTTTGAGGCATTTTAGTCCCATTAGACTTCATTATCCCTAGTCTACACGTGGCGGTACAAGAGCAACTCAGTGATAAAGAATCCCTGAAAGCATGAAGACTCCAACTTGAGAAGCATTCTGAAATGAAGTTAAGAGCCTACCATGCAATGATTGCAGAAAAGATGAAGGAAGGCGTGGTTTGATAGGAATCTCAAGGATAAGGAGATTAATGAAGGTAACTTGGCCTTGCTCTACAATGCCAAAGTCCACAAGGGCAAATTAAAAGTATCAGGGCCTAGGACCTTAAAGGTCAAGAAGATCAACCCCATTGGCACTGTGCTCCTAGAAAGTTTGGATGGAGTGAAATTTAGATCGAGGATCAGTGGCAATAGACTCAAGCGCTACTACAACAACTTGCATGCCAACACCAACAAAATAATACATTTAGGAACCCCAAATCTCCATTAGTTAGGACTAGATTGTTACATGTGCGCACTCACTAGCATATGTTTGTGTTCACACATATAGGTAGACCAATCAATTTCAACCTAGGGCTCAAAGGTGATGACTAAGTCCTAGCTTCCCTATGAAATTCCAGCAAAATAAGCATATAGTTAGTCCCTGCCTAGTTAT
Organism: Dipteris shenzhenensis; assembly: GCF_047967505.1. NCBI lineage: Eukaryota > Viridiplantae > Streptophyta > Polypodiopsida > Gleicheniales > Dipteridaceae > Dipteris > Dipteris shenzhenensis. The sequence goes on from NC_141602.1 coordinate 30,144,555, forward strand.
TAGGTCACGTGCACTCACACACTTTCGCATAGGAATATAGAAAATTTCATCAATAACAGAAACTGTCACACACTTTTATTAGCATGAGCTAAATTCACGCCTGTCATACCTACATACCAACTAATCTACAAGTTTAATGACCATGGGAACACCCTATCCAAAATGGATGTAGGACCAAAAGCATTAGGAAAGAAGAGAACTCATTTTGTGGTCCTCTAAGAAATTCACTATTTACCTATTTTTGTTGCACTCAAAATATGGGAAATGCCATAAAATACAGATACTTGTTGCAAAAATGTCAATCTAGTACTCAGGCTTCACATTAAATGCATATATAAGATCCTTGATTTTCTATGCAGAATTTGATGATTCTGACATTGTCAGTGCATCTGGAGTGGGCCAAAACCCCCAAATCAGCCCTGTTGGCCAATTCACGTTTTACTGCAAATCCCCCATTCTGGGCATTTTTGCCCTTTTTCGGGCCTCCAAGTGTCGATTTTTGGTGTCTCCAAGGTCGATTTGAGGGTTTTGGCCTTCTTCGGATGCACTGGCGATGTTTGAATCATGAGATTCTACACAAAAAGATCATCTTTTAAAGATCACATATGTTAGACATAATAAAAGAAAAAGATTTTGAATATGGCGTATTTTATCTTTTTACATGGTTTTCGGTATTTTTCCAATGTTACATTGGCCCTCTTCTGATTGGTCGAGAGCCTATTTTTCTAAGCCCTAAAAGGCCCAAAAATGAGCTCCCTTTTAAATGCAATGCCAAAGCTAAAGAAGATTCGACAAAAGAGTCCATAGCCTCAGCAACAATGAGACCCCTGCCAAAGTTCGTAGCTGTCTACCTCCTCTAAACCAAAGAACGGTAGGCATTTATGGTCTATAGTGATAGATCCAAGGAGGATTCAATGCATGAAATGGAAGAAAAATAGGTACTAATGCAACCCTAGTCACCATCCACCTACATGACCATTGATGAGGTTGAGTCCTTGGAGCTTGTGTGGCCACCTCCATTGACTTATGCACTTTCCAATGATGCAAAAGATTTCCTAGAGAAATGGGGACTTGGATGTTTGTTAGAGCACCTACAATCCCTAAAGGAAACACCTACCATGACCACATACATCCACGAAGTTCTCCATTCTTAGCACTCTAGGGCACATGTTGGTAAATACGGCACCATAACTGTAAATCAGAGTTTACTCAATATTATACTTGATAGTACACTGATCCAAAGGGCCTTCTCACTCCCAACTAAAGGGGAACAATATTCCACAAGGCTTGTCAATTCCAAATTTCTCAAAATTCAGCCTCTCCTAGCCAAGGGCACCAAGTTCCATAGGGATGGAGTACTACATCACACAATCATCGACCCTAGACTCAAGCAAGTAGCCTATACACATACACATTAGCATTGTATAGTGTCTTGGCTATTTTTGACACACTATCATCATTACTTTACTTTGGCACACAGTTCTTCCACCATGACTTGGATCACACATTTCCTAAGTACTCTTCTCACATCCACATAAGATGGATTATGCTTTACAAAACACTTTGTTTTCAAAGAGAGTATCATAAATTGATATGTTTAGCATAAGTCCTACAAACGGTTGTCAAAGCATAAGCCCATAGTGGTAGCTCACACACAATGTTATCATGGGTGTCTAAACACTCTTGATGGAAAATCGGTTAGGCCTTTGGTACAAAGCACCAAATAGTATCTAGCATGAGCTATTCCCAACAGCCAGATCATTCTAATGATATACAGGCCATGACTCAAGATGAGAAATGTACACATTGTTGTCATGGATGTCTAGACACTCTTGATGGTACATGGTTAGGCTTGTAGCATTGAACACAAAATAGTCTCTAGCATGGAACTATTCCCAAATAGCCAGACCATTCTAATGATATACCAATCATGACTAGGGATGAGACCCGTAAGTGGAAAGAGAACCCATTTGAACTATTGTTACCATAATGCATGTATCAATTTACAACACAAACAAATGCATCATATGCTAGCGTGGATTTACCTCCATATTCTAATCATGCACGATTGCACAAGGTACTCAAACACATTTTTGTGATGTATAGCCACCACATCAGCTGAAGTAGATACATAGAAGGAGCTTAGCATTAGTGGCCATGCAGGTTTGCAAGTAAGTCCTCAATATGAGGCTCTCATATCTTCTGAGGAGAAAGATGGCTCAATGCATCCAAATCCTCAAGCTATTTCATTCCAACATGTGCTTTCACCTTTGACATGGAGCATGGCATGACCTTATACTCAGTTTCCACTACCGCTAGTGTAGATCAGCAGATAAGTCATTAGGACATCTTAGCATTGGCTCATTTATGCCATATTGCACCACACTTGGATTTAGTTATCCCCACCTCTTATGGTTAGTGATCATTCCTCTGCATGAGGACATTTACACATCAGTGCAATCTTGTCTCAATGCAATGGAAATTATCAAGTTTAGCCATAGAGCAACTCGAGGAACCTCAACATTCTAGCATGTTCTTATGGCTATACCATGTACTGGTCCATACTTGATCCAGATTAGTGGTTGGATCCTGAACTTTAGATCTATCCAACAACAACATTCAACAACTCACATGCCTCGAGGATATCTTTTGTTTTTTAAGTTCTATTTTAGGATTCAAATCCTTATTCTTGTTGTTAGCTCCACTATGAGCCTATGATAGAGGCTACATACTATGCCGATGGATATTTAGGCATACACACAACAGACTACCTTCATCTTATAGAGGCTACATACTATGCCAATGGATATTCAGGCATGCACACAACAAACTACCTTTATCTTATATAGCTAAGCATACATGTTTGATGGGCTTCCATGCCTTATTAGCTCTTTTGGCCTCTTTAGGAGAACATAATGCCATACTTGTATCTTTGTTCCCAGCTTTTATGTAGCCCCTGGATCACTCTATCCATAATAACTATGGTTTCTAAGCCCCTAGATCACTCTAACTATACGTTTTCCTATGACCTTGAACCATATGACAAAGATTACTCTATTGGGCATACCTAAAGCACATTAGTTCTTTTGGGTTGAGGACATCCTTGTTTGTCACGAGTTTGTCACACCTATTGGAATGCATGTTCATAGATGTATTGATCAGCTTCACATGTGGATTTTTTGATAGATCAACTTCACCATCGACAGAGACTTATGACATGTTCAGCTTACCATCATACATGTAGTCATTCACACAGTGATCAGTGTTTTATCCAGTCGATGGCTCCAGTAGAACTTCATTTTTGGCATGCTTCCCTCTTCCCTTTGACCTATTTTCTAGTTTTTTTCCTTAAAGGAAAAGGATGACCTACAACTTAAGAGGGGAATGCACATTTATGTACAAGATCTACTAAGTTGTACTGATTGTATAGGCTTCTTCTTTTTAGTCACAATACTCCCACATGCACATACTACTTTTGTTTTCCAATCTTTCTTGTTGCTATCATATGTACAAAAAAAATCCAAATTTGTTTTTTGTACATGCAGCCTCTACTTATCCAATGCAAGTTAAAGAAGAAATGTTAAGGATGATGTGAATTGCACTATACCATAAGGGCATAATATCAAACCCAAACCCTAAGCCTAAGGGATTCATGTATATATTCATACTTACATTTAATACAACATAGTATACATTTAGCTATGTTGTGCACTCCACTCTCTCCCCCAGATCCTCCAACTTGCTCAAGTTACTCTTGCTAGTCCTCTCATAGATAGAATCTCAATTTTGTGATGGGGCTATATATAGTGCATGATCATCATAAACCAGCTCCCTGACAACAATCAACTCAACCTTTCTTACCTTTCTTTTCTTGTGATTATGAAGCAAGGCAAGTTTCTACTATGGATGAATTCAATCACAAAACAACTTTAATAATCATGGGCATAAATCAAAACACCATAATATTTTGGCCAAATGCGAATCAATGGAACTTGAATTGGTGAGTTATATGCTTCAAGCTAGTCCATTAAGCTTGAAGTAATATCCCAAATGGTTAACCAACTAGAAGAAAAGGACGAAGCTTTTTGTGCAAGGTTATCTAGATGACTCCAAAGTCAACAACTGAATGGTGAGATGATGGGGATTGCATCCTACGAGTAGCAAGGTCCAAAGTCCTACAAAGTCCAACATTTGCTACTTCTAGAATTCAGCATTTGCTATTTCTAGAGTCCTATGGACTCCAGTGTGTTGTTTCCAAATTTCTACAAAGGCCAATGCCTTGAACAACAAACGAATACCAAATGATAGGAAAAGAAAGTGGGCTTGAATTATTTGCATAAACTCTAGCAATGAATGCAACATCCCACAGTCATGCTATTAGTAGTAGTTAGTGCCGCATGAGGTTGAAGTTGAACAAGGGAGGCTAGAGCTGGGAGCTTGGACTTCAAATGGCATTGAGGGACGAAATGATAAATAATGCTATCCCTCAATTAAAAGCCCACTATCCCTCACTTATGACCACCTCTCCTAGGATTTCGTTAGCCTTTAACACTTATTTCATTAATTTTGGACTCATATGTCTACTTTTGGACTATTCCTTAAAATCCTTCCCAACTGAAAAGTTTACTTTATGAAACTGTCATTCGAGAATCAAAAGTTTACTTTCTAGCACTATCATTTTCACATAAGACATTTCAAAATATCTCTCTACAATGTTGTACAAATAATGCAAAAACTACTATTAAATCCTAAATTTGTATTTCTTGTTTATAAGAATCATATTCTTAAAATAAAAAAACCGAGTTATTAGTTTAAATCCATGAAAAACCATGCTATTGAGGATTCACAACATTTTAAAAATGTATACATAAGAGACCTGTAAGACTCTTTTTACTTTCAATGCAGAAAACTATAACACTCTTGAATATTCAAGAAATTAAAAGGTTTGTATACACATGAGACATGATGGAAGCCTCTTTTGTACTCCAAAAAATAGCAATAGCTATGCTTGCAATTTTACATTATCATGTCATAAGTTTTACAACAAATATTGCTCTGGATGAGTCTTTGTACAAAGGATCTCCTGTGGCCTTTTCAATAATTTAATTTTTCCTTTACAATGAGTTTAGTACAAATGGGTGATCCAAACATTTGCTTGTTTGAATGTCCTTTTCTATCATGATCACAGAAATGAGCGATCCAAACATTTGCTTGTTCAGAATGTCCTTTCTGTCGTCACTTGTCGCTTGGGTGCCATCTTCATTCACTCTCATCTGGCAACCACCACCACCTTCACTCTTTCTCGATATTTGAATGGTGTTATCATGGGCATTCTTCATTTGCGCTATCTCCTTCTACTTCCTCCCGGGCGAGCATCTTTGTGAACTCTGTAATGTGCGTAATAATTGGTTGCGGTAATTTTATTTTGTCTTCTACATCATACCCCATGTGCTTCTTTGTTTTCTTTGACCTTGATTTCCAGGATACTATGACTATCTCTGTGGAAAGTCTTGAAATTGCTTCATGGTTTGGGACCCATTCCTTTTTCAAACAACTACTATACAATGTACTGTTATCTTGGTTCTCCTTCCTGCCCCTTGGCTCAAACCATACCGCTGTAAATGTTGTAGCTCTCCCCCGGTCATCCATGCTCACGTCAACTACTTTTGTAACCCAAAACTTCACGTTCTCATGTTCATCATCCGATGGTCGAACTGCAACAAAACAATGGACATCGATGTCTATTTGTCGCATAAACTCTCTCTTCTTGGGTCCACAATATGGATGTGGGAGCAACGATTCAAACTCATTTTCAAAGAGACCACATGCTGGATGCAAGTCATTACCAACATTTGGCCAAAATAAAGGCTGTTCTGCCTTAATATCATCTTCTCGCATTTTTGCAAGGTCCTTTATCAATTGGTAGGTCTTGCTAATTACAACAGTAGTGTGTTCCTTCCAAGAGGGCTTCCAATCAGGAAATCTCCGGAGCATTTCCTCTTTGTATGCAATAAAAGCTTTTAAGCCTTCTATTTCACCTTTGGATTTCTCGCTGAATTCTTTTATAGGAGCCCATGTTGGATGCATTTCTTTGCTCGAGATTGAAGTTAAGAGAGAGTAAGGTTCTTCAGGTTCCCATTTTGTATCAAGAGAATAGTGTTGCCATTGCATCACTGGTTTTTCATCCTTTAAGAAAAATCGAAAATAGTGTGGAGCGCTATGACCAATTAGGGCATCACCACCTTTTTGTATGAAAGGTAGAATAAAGCTCTTCCAATCATACATCCTCTCAACCATTGGGCATATTGTTCCTTCCTTATGGCCACCAACTTGCCTCCCGCATTTTCTTATCAAGTCATCCATTGTCTCCATGTCCTTGTGTTTTAGTTCTCTTGAAACTGTGCTAAATACCTGATCGATATCCTCATGTGTGTGCCCAACCAACAAAAACCCAACTTCAATCTCATTGAAGATTCTATGAGCGATTAGCATTGAGCAAAATGCAAAGAAGAGTACATTCTTATTCTCTCGTCTGCAATTGTCTGCTTGTATTCTCAAAGTTGCTGGTAGGCAACCTTTTTCTGCATGTACATTGTGAATTGCCTTCATAACGGATGTTACAACTTGATTGCTATCGTGTAGATGCAAGGAATCAATCCATATGTCTGCAAAAAACTTAAATCCGTGCACTAACACTCCACATAGATGTGTCTTTAAAAAGTATTTGCCTTGTAGCTTAGGTGGAGTGTTAACGAATCGAGGTAATGTTGTTGTATTTTGATCCATACCATCTACAATAATGCACATGTACTCATTTGGGTGAGAAATAGCTTGCTCCTTCCAAAATGCATATTTTATTCTAGAATGTCGAACAAGTCCATGATGAAATTCTCTCTTTCTTTTGTAAGCTTCTTTTTGTTCTGGAGATGTTGCACTCTCAAGTGCTCGCTTTAGATCATCACAGTCGTTGCACTTTGACATTTTTTGCCTCTTTGGGATTTTAACATGTCCAAAGCTTTTTTTCCAAAGAGTATACAAAGTATGAAAAGATGCCGGTGCATGCCCTCTTTGCCTCTGTGTTTCTCCAATAGAGTTAAATACTTCTTTTTTGGTCAAACCTATCGGAAGATGCATTTCTGATAGGTGGGGTTGCGGTAAAGCATTTTCATAAATGTAATCTTTCAAAATTGCTGTTGCCGCAACCGTTGAGGCTCTTGTTTTGGGCCTTCCTATGTTTCCATGAATGTTAAATTTAACTCCATGCTTTGCTTTATTAGCCAAATTCCAATATGTGCCATGTGATAATCCTGTAATAATGCGATATGCATTATTGCATATACTTTTTCCATTTATAAGAGGCCTTATTTGATGTCCTGAACTTCGCCTTCTCTTATCATTTACAAGAAAGCAAGACAATCTCGTGAGTAGGTATTCATTTCTTCTGCTTCCTTTCCTTTGCCAGACATGTTCTCTACAACCTTTGATGTCATGTAAGTTAATGGATCGCATACATGTATGCTTACGCCATGTAGATCGCATTGCTTTTAGCATAACATCTTCATTCATTACTCTTATTCTCTTTGGTTGCTTTTCTGGATCTGCCTGCACTCGTTGTCTTTTCATGCATCTGTATGTCCGTTTTGGGACCTTCTGTTCATTCTTATTTGGATTTGTGTAGTTCTCCTTGTAAGATTTATTTGTCACGTTGTTTTCATGAGATGTTGCATCCTTGATCTTATCACTCTGACAGTCAAATACTGAATATTCCTTTGTTGATGTCATCCTTGCTTTTGATACATTCGTCAAACCATTTGTAACATTTACAAGTTCACAATCAAAGTCAAACACCGAATAGTCCTTTGTTGATCTCATCCCTACTTTTGATACAATCGTAGAACCACTTGTCACAATGGCATTAGAGTGTCCCGAATGATCTTCAAACTCATCTATTCCTGAGAGAACATCACTCATTGATGCACTTTCTATGGATTTCATAACTCCATAGTCAGTGGTGATAGAGTGTCCAGAATGATCTTCAAACTCATCTATTCCTGAGAGAACATCGCTCATTGATGCACTTTCTATGGATTTCATAACTCCATAGTCTTGAAACTCCTCTACTCCAGAGAGAACATCACTCATTATACTATCGTGCATGATTTCCATAATTCCATAGTTACCTGCTTTGACTCCAAGAACTTTATCAGTATCCATGAATCCATCCATGCTTGAAGATATAACACTTTTCACATCTTTGCCCAAGTTCTCAATGTGCATGAACTCATCCACCCCGGATAAGGCATCACTTGTGAAATATTTTTCTTTCTCGGTACCAATGAACTCATCGACTTCTGATAAGACGTCAGTGCTATAGTTGAGTGCATTGGAATCATCCATCTCTAAAGGAATAGAGCTTGGTACATTGGCATATTCTTTCAATTCTTTGATGTTGTAGTATACATTATGTTTATCATTAAAAACCACATGCCGAGTCTTTCCAATCTTTAAAAATTGCATGCTCCATCTCAAATCCTTACCTACCTCATAGTAGGGACCATCCAATGACATTGAGTTATCATCCATACCATCATCAGTAACTTTTTGAATTCTCATCTGCGCAAATGTCCAGTGTTCAACTTGTTCAAATCCCAAGACTTGACCTTCTGCTACATACTTATTTGTAAATGATAACATTTGTAAAATATCTCCCACTCTAAAATCCAAAGATATGCACTTTGTATTCCTGATGACATGTGTTGGATAAGTCTCATCTCTGTCCCATGCAATAAATGCTTTGTTGGAAGTATTATAGGGCATAACATCTCCAAGGATTTCCATATCCCCACACTTATGCTTTAGCTCAACATGTGCACTAAGAATCCTTGATACGATAACCACTACCTTATCTTCGCCAAGTCTTCTAAAGTGACAAATAGAATTTGGATCACTTTCATGGATTGTAGCAAATGCAACTACTTCTCTTTTGTAACATAAAATCACCTCCATCCCCGGAATAAATTTTGTACCCATCTCCTTTGTGAGTTTCCTTTGCAAACAAGCTGTAACAACCATTATAAAGAACATTAGTCTCTTCTCAATAATCTACTTTATTAATGATTTAAAAATCCAGAACGTGTTTGAAAATTTAAATAGACACTAACCAATAACAACTGTAAACCAATAACAACCCTAAACCCTAAACCCTAAACCGTAAACCAAAACAACCCTAAACCCTAAACCCTAAACCCTAACCCCCAAACCCTAAACCCTAAACCCTAACCCCCAAACCCCAAACCCTAACTCCCAAACCCTAAATCCTAAACCCCAAACCCTAAACCCTAACTCCTAAACCCTAAACCCTAACTCCCAAACCCTAAACCCTAAACCCTAAACCCCAAACCCTAAACCCTAAACCCTAACTCCCAAACCCCAAACCCTAAACCCTAACTCCCAAACCCAAAACCCAAAACCCAAAACCCTTAACCCTAAACCCTAAACCCTAAACCCTAACCCCTAAACCCTAAACTCTAAACCCTAACTCCTAAACCCTAGATCCTAAACCCTAAACCCTTAACCCTAACCCCCAAACCCTAAACTCCAAACCCTAACCCCCAAACCCTAAACCCTAACTCCTAAACCCTAAATCCTAAACCCTAAACCCAAACTCCCAAACCCTAAATCCTAAACCCTAAATCCCAAACCCTAATCCCTAAACCTTAAACTCTAACTCCCAAACCCTAAACCCTAACCCCCAAACCCTAAACCCTAAACCCTGACTCCTAAACCCTAAACCCTAACTCCCAAACCCTAAACCCTAAACCCTAACTCCCAAACCCTAAACCCTAAACCCCAAACCCTAAACCCTAAACCCTAAACCTTAAACTCTAACTCCTAAACCCTAAACCCTACCCCCAAACCCTAAACCCTAAACCCTAACCCCTAAACCCTAAACCCTAAACCCTAAATCCTAAACCCTAACCCCCAAACCCTAAACCCTAAACCACCAAACTCTAAACCCTAACCCCCAAACCCTAACCCTCAAACCTTGAACCCTAAACCCTAAACCCTAAACCCTAACTCACCAAACCCCAAATCCTAAACCCAAACCACGAAATCCTAAACCTTAAATCCTATGAGTGTTTTCAAGTAATATCATTTATTTAAGTAATAGTTTTAATTAGAATTCATAAGTAATAGTGGAATTGATAGTTGGGAGGGTGGTAGTGGGAGAAAGGGAGAGTGGGAAAGTGGAGAAAGGGAGTGTGGGAGAAAGGGAGAGTGGGAGAGGGAGTGGGAATGGGGGCGGTGGGGGTGGGGGTGGGAGGATGGGAGTGGGAGTGGGAGAGGGAGTGGGAATGGGGGAGGTGGGGGTGGGGGTGGGAGAATGGGAGTGGGAGTGGGAGAGGGAGTGGGAATGGGGGAGGTGGGGGTGGGGTGAGGGTGGGAGGATGGGAGGATGGGAGTGGGAGTGGGAGGGGTGGGGAGTGGGAGTGGGAGGATGGGAGTGGGAGAGGGAGTGGGAATGGGGGAGGTGGGGGTGGAAGTGGGAGGGGTGAGGTGGGAGGATGGGAGTGGGAATGGGGGAGGTGGGGGTGGAAGTGGGAGGGGTGGGGTGGGAGGATGGGGGAGGGAGTGGGAGTGGGGGAGGTGGGGGGGGTGGGAAAATGGGAGTGGGAGTGGGAATGGGGGAGGTGGGGGGGTGGGAAAATGGGAGTGGGAGTGGGAGTGGGAGAGGGAGTGGGAGGATGGGAGTGGGAGGGGTGAGGTGGGAGGATAAGGGTGGGAGAATGGGAGTGGGAGTGGGAATGGGGGGGGAGGGGTGGGGGTGGGAGGATGGGAGTGGGAGTGAGAGGTGTAGGTGGGAGGATGGGAGTGGGTGGGAGAATGGGAGTGGGAGTGGGAGTGGGAATGGGGGAGGTGGGGGTGGAGTGAGGGTGGGAGTGGGAGGGGTGGGGTGGGAGGATGGGAGTGGGAGAGGGAGTGGAAATGGGGAAGGTGAAAGAATGGGCGTGGGCGTGGGAGTGAGAATGGGGGAGGTGGGGTGGGAGGATGGGGGTGGGAGTGGGAGTGGGAATGGGGTGGGAGTGGGAATGGGGTGGGAGGATGGGAGTGGGTGGGAGAGAGAGAGAAGATAATCTAATAGAGAGGCCAATGGGAGAGGAGATAATGTTATAGAAGGACCAATGAGAGAGAAGCACTTAAAACCCTAGTTTTTCTTATATATACTCTCCTTATCTACATCTGAGATAGGAATTGAATTGGTGGAGACCGGACATGCACATGCATCTCAGACAGAAATTGAATTGAGTGAGACACGACATGCATCAGATAAGATAGGACATGCACACACATCTCTTGTTCATGGTATTACTCACTTAGATGGTGTAACTCATGAAGTTGATGGAATAACAGAACAAGTGAAGCCCTTAAGTATACCTGAAGTTGAGGCAATAGAAGAAGAAGTAGGGCAATCTAAAGCAGTTCACATTGAGCCTCTAAAAAATAAACCTCGACGTCAAATGCAAAAGGCAAGTACTTCACGAGCTACAGTTCCAAGTCCTATAACTGGAAAAAGAGGTCGTTCATATACAAAGAAAGGGCAAAGAAGAGAAGAGGAAGAACATGAAGAGGATGCGGAGGGTCTTGAAATGGAGTCAGATCTAGAAGCAGAAATGTTATCAATGAAGAACCTAAATCTTCGCTTGAATGAGGCTGTGACAGATGAGGATCCAGGATATATATGGGGCCAGAAGACTCAAGTTATACATGCTTCAACAGTGGTCAAAGCAAGTGTCTTCACCAACAGCAGGACCTTAGATACAGCCTATGCTGAAAAGATTTTTCAGGCTTTGATTGATGGAAAAAAACCAGTTGTTTCTAATTTGGTACTCCGTCCAAGAACATTTTGGCCAGTCATGGGAGATTATAGTCAATCCATCAATTTCTCTCAGCCTACAGATTTTGAGATGCAATTCACTAAGTTCCTCGGAAAACAAGTTCCCTCACTTCAAGAAGGACAGAGTTCAGTGAATGATCCAGAACGACATATAACGGATGCCAAGAGAAATTTCTTAGCTCATTGTACATTTGAGGCAATAGATGGTCAGCACTATGCCTATGCTTGTAATGAGCGCTCTCTAGAGATGCATACAAGAAAGGAGAAATTACTTATCAAACTTTCGCGAGTGTGCCTCAATTTCACTACTATTCTGCATGCATCTGTATCTTCAAGAACGAGAAAAAATATTTGATTGAGTCGGAAAGACTTAATCATGACATTTATGCACTACGAAAAATCACCTCCACTTCAGAGATGTTGCTCAAAGCTAGGACCATATGGAAAACTTTTAATTCTCCTTTGACCACTCTCAAAAGAACTGCAACTAAAGTGGAAGCGGATAATCTTGTTGACTTCTACACATGCTTGAGTGCCATTGTACCAAGGGGAAAGCAGGAAAGAGCTGAGGTGATTACAAGCTTCAAGACAGTAAGGGATAGGTATCAAGACTACACAAGCATACTTTTCCGTAGTGATGAAGTTTTTCATCAGATCAAAGACGTGTGTCTTGCATGTGAGAAAGGAGATGTTACATATGAGGCTCCATCATTGATTAAAGAGAAGGCAAAGAAGATTGAGAAAAAAGAGATGACAGCTCGGATGTGGAGGCCTTTAAGAAACCTACCAGATAAATACGCAAGTCTTGCTGCAGAGAAATTAATGTCCAAAGAATGGTTTTTTGGCAAAAAGGATAAAGATCATTGCATGGAAGATAACATCATCCAACAGGTCAAGTGTGATGCAGTAAAGAGTGCAATTGAATATTTATTGGGAGAAAAAAATATTCCAATCAGCCAATGTAAAGTTGATCATAACATTGTGAGGCAGATGGCATCAGCTTTACCGTCAGCTAAACAGAAGGCTTGGGCGCATAAATGGGCGAAGGTAGAAGATGATGGATCTGAAATTACTCCCTCTATGAGAAGTGACATTCCGGAAAATGTGTATGCATATGCACAAAAAGTCATCAATAACCACACTCTCAAAAAAGAAAAGACTTTGAACAAGGGCTTTTATTTCATACATGAAATCATTTCAGAGTCTGGAAAGAGTGTTGAGTGCAAGGGAGTTTCATTGAGTGATTTTTTGTCCGACGACACTGCTTGGGAGAGACATCAGCTTTTCTTTGTCTATGAAATATCAGCGGATGACATCCATCCACTCCTTGACAGAATATTACATACCACCATTGGTAGAGTGGGACAATGTAATATAGTCATATTTGCTGATAAAGATGACAAGGAACAAATGCCTGCTACCCTAGAAAAACAATATGGCAATGAGCTCAAGATTTACAATGGGATATACTCAAGAAAAAGGGACAAGAGAGAATGCGGTCTCAAGATACAGAGTCTAGAAACCTTTTTCTTGTGCATGAAGAGCCCTTACAATGATCACTCCTTACAAAACAATATAAGAGGGAATGCAAAGAGATTGCAACTACTGCTAGAAGAGCATGAAGCTCCAAGTCCCCTCCATCGCAACGCAAATCACTATGAAAGGCCAGCAAAAAGTGCTGATCTTTTAATTAGTATGATGGAATTTTTGCTACCGTCCGGATGGGAAGTCACATTGTGCCGAATGGGACATCTGTTTGAAGCTCTTATCAGAAAAGGACACAATGTAAATATTATTGAGAGCCGTGCTTGCTTGGAATACCTTGATACCGTGGCTTCTCTCACAATAAAGTTTGATAAGAAAGGTCCGATCTCACATGAAGAGGATGACATAGAGCAGATCATGTATGATGAGAGCAAGAAAGATGATGAAAATGATCAAAGCTCTGGATATAATAGTGAGGACACCAGCGATAGCAAGGAAGCAGAAGAAGATGGATATGACACTGACCTTGCATCTGAAGGTTACATAAAAAGACCACGAAGATATGTAGAGGTATGAAGACTTATGTTTAATTTTCTTTATTCATTTAAAGGTCTTTTTAAATTTATAATTAATTTAAAATTTTGAATCTCATAATTATTTTATCCTTTTATAGGAGAAGGGAGAGGAGGAGGATGAGGAGGACATAGTTGGAGTAGAGAATATAGAAAGCTCATCTCAAGAAAGCAAAGCTGCTCTGGCTATCCACCGGATGACTCTAGAAAATAATCATACATTGCAGCAAATGGAGAAGTCATTTCAAGTTAGGTTTCAAGTTCGAGAACAACCTCTTACTTTTATATTCGATGAAGAGAACATTTCAATCCTCATAAACTTCAAGAAAGAGGTCAATGACAAGGTTATAATAGCCATCCTCAGGTTTGACACAAACTTTTTACTGACTTTATGCTTTTGTATTTCCATTGGATCAAATGAACTAATATTCTTTTCTTTTTATTGCAGTATGGTTTTACAACAGCTTCCGCTATATATACAAAGATGTGCATATATGGTCGATCCTCTTGTTTCTAGTGTACTTAGCAATAAGCAGAAGACCATAGATGACGTTTTTAAGTGGTTGCAACCTATTGATTTGACTGCGGCACGAGTTATCTTTACCGCATATCACGAGGAGTGAGTATCAATCCCTACCTAGCTTATCTCTTACATTGTGGAGGATTATATCAAATAATAATTATTCTTAATTGATAATGCAGCTTGCATTGGAGCTTGGTAATTGTGGACATCTTAGCCAAGCAATGCTTCTTTGTCAATTCAATAGCATCTATCCATGGCAGTGTGTCAGAGTAAGTATAACTTACTTGTGTCATAATTATGTCAATGAGATGCATCCTATGCAATGCGCACATTCATTTATGTTTTCTATTTTGATGTGTAGATCTGCTCGAAAGTTGGTAAGTGCTATAGATGCACTTATGCAAATGGAGGGTGACTTGGAAGATCAAATAGAGTATGTAACATGCCCTGCAGCGAAGCAGAATGATGACCACAGTTGTGGGTGGAGAGTTGGATATAACTGCTTCTTGCTCTTTGCTCAAATTTTTGATTTGAGAGGCGGTGAAACCTCATTGTCCACATATACAGACTTGCATCTATATGGATTTATGTCATCTATCATTAAGGCATTTATTGATAACGTGGTGGAGCATCCAGAGGAAACATTGGTTGCTACACCCATAAGTTGTCCTGATGTAACCGCTGTATTGGACGAAATGGGGAGCTCTTCTGAGGTTAAGGTCATCATTAGCAAGCAACCTCGTGTTTTGACTTTTGGTAGCGAGGAAGTTACAATCCTCTCCAACCCTTTGAAAGAGGCTAATGACAAAGTCATGATGGCCATCCTCAGGTTTGATATGAACATCTCTTGACTTGATACTTCAATCATTTGATTCAATCTGCTTCTAACATTTGTTTATTTATTGCTGCAGTAGTACGGTTATACCTCATTTTCCTAGATCAGTACAGAATCGCGTCTGTATGCTCGATTCTCTTCTTTCAGTTGTACTTAGTGATACCAAGAAGACAGTAGATGATGTTTGTTCAATTCTACAACCTTTAGACTTGGATGGCATACTACTTGTCTTTATGCCATACTATGAGAAGTAAGTATGGTCTCAATCTTTCTTTTACTCTCTTATTTATAATATTGTAACAATTAATACTTAATATTGTGATAAATCTTATCGCTCTTTATTGGTGATGTAGTTCACATTGGAGCCTGATAGTATGGGACCTTGATGACAACCATTGTTGGTTTGTCAACTCAATTACAGGCTTTCACGGGGTGTTCAAGTAAGTGTTCTTTTATCATATCATTATGAACATGCATCAAGTTACTATTTACTACACAAATTCACTTTGTCATATGTCATGATGGACAGGTCTGCAAACAAGTTAGTTTCTGCGATTATGAAAATCAGGGAGCATCAGGACCAACCGAATTTCCAGACACGCCTCGCAGTGGACCAAAAAGACATGTTTAGTAGTGGGTGGAGAATTGCCTACAACTTCATGTTGTATCTCAATGAAATTTTTGAACATGTCTCCATAGAAGCATATACCAAGCTCAAGCTACAAGATTTTGTGGCTAATACTGTTCACTATCTAACTGCTATCATTGGGAAACAACATGATGGACTCAATGAAGAACCTGAGGGAGCCAAAGAAAAAGAAGAGACAATTCAGTCTCCTTCTGTATCACAGCCTCAAGTAGAAGCATTACAGTCTACACTTGAATTAGAGACTCAATGCATTCTTCCTACACAAGAAGTGGAGACTCAATGTGCATCTACAACATCACATCTTGTAAAGGAGGAAGAGATTAAGTCTATCCCGATTGCACCAGAAGTAGAATCTCAATGTACACCATCCACACAAGTAGAGACTCAATGTACTCTTAGAGAATCACAGCCTCAAGAGGACTCATCAGACTCTATTCAGTTGTAAAACATGTAGAAAGAAACATGAGTCCTTGAAGATTTTTATCTTGTTTGTATTGATTAATGATAGTGTTTTTAAAACTTATGTTAAATGTTGCAATACATTAGGATATTTTATGATATTTTTTCATTACAATACATTAGGTTTTACTTTTTTGAAAGTCTAATTTATTATGTACAATAAATATCTTATGATGAGAATCTAATAATTATATCATTCTTATGTTCCATCACTTTATTTTATAGATTTCAATGTACTCAAAATCTATCATTTATTATGTACAGCAAGTCTAACTTATATTATATTAAAAGAATATCTCATGATGAGATTCTAATAATTACTAACTTATATTATATTAAAGGAATATCTCATGATGAGATTCTATTAATTATATCATTCTTGTGTTCCATCATTTTACTTTATAGATTTCAATGTACTATCACTATCTTATATGTCTCAAATGTCTCCCATTACGGTCTTGCATCCCATCATTTTATTTTATAATGTCTCGCATTACGATCTTGCATCTAGTCATCTCGCATTACGGTCTTGCATCTGTAGTTCTATAAATTCCCTAGTAGTCGTTCATCTTCTATATCTCACCCGCAGCAGACACTTCTTCCACTTTGCTCTTCTTACCTTACTCCTCTCCTCAAGCTTGCTCCTTCCTCTCCTCAAGCTTGCTCCTTCCATCTTGCCCGCAGCCTTGCCTCCTCTTCTCAAGCATACTCCTTTCATCTTGCCTTATCTCCTCTAGTTACCTTCCTCACTCTCGTTACCTTCCTCACCTCGTTCGTCTTCTATATCTTTCCTCACTCTCGTTACCTTCCTCACCTCGTTCGTCTTCTATATCTCACCCGCAGCAAAAACTTCTTCCACTTTACTCTTCTTACCTTACTCCTCTCCACACTTCTTCCACTTTACTCTTCTTACCTTACTCCTCTCCTCAAGCTTGCTCCTTCCATCTTGCCCGCAACCTTACCTCCTCTTCTCAAGCATACTCCTTTCATCTTGCAGCCATTATGGATCTTTTTAAGGTAATCGATTCTGTCGAGCAAGCCATTAGCAGCCGCAAAGAATGGATTGCCGAGAACCAAGGAAAGAGAGAGGAGAGAAAGCAAAATCCAGCTCCATTAACCCAGTACGAGAAGGATGACTTTGCTTGTCAGAAGGGCTTAGAGAAGGAAGAGGAAAGAAAAATAAGTATGGCTACTACTGAAATAGATAAATTGCAGTCATATAGGAGAGAGTTGATAGACTTTCAAAGTGAGATATCTTCGCGTATGGCTCGTTATGGAAGATTTTCCCGCGAGGAAGCGCAAGCCATTCGGAACAAACAAAGTGTTATGCACGAGAAAATTCATCAATCCTTACTTCTCTTCTATAATTTTAACTACATCGATGAGGAAGAGATGAGCTCAGCTCTTGAATGGGTTGAATTTAGGCTAAGGACTTGAAAATAGAAAATTCATCAAATTGAATGGCTGTAGTCTTGAAAATCTCAGGCTTAACTTTTGAAGGTGTTTATTAACACCATTAAATATTAAGAGAGTTTACAACAACCGAATCTTATTTTTTCATGTAACTTATGTAGTCTTGAAAATCTCAGGCTTAACTTTTGAAGGTGTTTATTAACACCATTAAATATTAAGAGAGTTTACAACAACCGAATCTTATTTTTTCATGTAACTTATGTAGGCTGCGTTAAATTTTATAATTTTAGTTTCATGTCCTTAAAAAATATATATAAAAATGCTTGTTTTTATGTTTTTATATGTGCTTTGAAGATTGGGTTTTTCTTAAATTTTATCTGAAAACTAGTCCAAAAGTATATGTAAAAATGAATTTGTATATTGACAAGTCCAAAATTAATGAAATAAGTGTTCTTTAGGAAAGTTCTATATTAGGTGTCACTCCCTCAAATGCCAATAAAAATGTGAAAAAAAAGAAGGTTGACTAGATTTTCATTTGAGATATAAATAAACAACATGAAAATGGCCAAACCAATCATTGAATCTCCTGATTCGATAAAATAAAAGCAATGTGTAAATGACAAACAAAAGGTTCAATGACGAGGGTATCAACATCAATTTTTGTCCCTTATGCCACTAGAGAGGCTATGAAGAAAAGAAGGGGAAACATTGATGATGAGATAGAGATTGATCATTGATGCATAGAGAAGGTGGATGACCCAATGATGAGGCTCAAGATATGGTCGAATGCAACGAGATGAAAATCTTCTCTTGATTGCTATGCATTGAGCTAAAGCCTTTGAGTTCAAGGTCAAGAATGAGCTACACTTGATCTCAATGTGCATATGTGCTATTGAATCTATGAGGCCCAAGGTGATGACTAAAGTGGAGCTAGGGTGGGCAGCACCATTGTTGATGGAGGTGCTATAGCTTGAAATGGGCCTACAGTAGTTGAGATAGAGGCAAATATGGTTGTCATTGGTGACCTGTGAAGTTGAAGTCCATCAACTAGCTAATGTATTGTTGAAGACGCAATCCTCAGATCTAGTCACAAGGAGTTGCAAGCATTAAAGAAACCTAGAGCTCTGTGTAGGACTCGTGTGTCAAGGAAAATCTTTAAAAGCACGAGGAATCTCGAGCCTTGAAGAAGATGCAAAGCTTGAGATAAGGGCAATCAAGGCTCCAAAGTTGATAATTTCACTGATGGGAAAGCATTCAATACAAGTTGGAGGCTGCACGTGAAGACTTGAGGCTCTTCATGGCTATAGAAGATGTGTGTGAGAGATCGCACTACTGTACCAAAAGATGAAGAACAACTTTCTCTCAAAAACCCTACACCCCCATCGTGAAGAAATAGCTATAGCTCACAAAAAAATCTCAAGAATAGTCATAACTCACAAAATACTTTAGAACATACCCAAAGTTAGAAAATGCAATTCAATAGGGAGCTTTTAGTCTCAGAACAAAGAGGAGAAGAAGCTCTACAAGATAAGGTCAAGAGATGAAAACATCATGAGCAAGAGTTCTTGGTGCCTTGATGGAAGCAAGGGATTGACACTCTCAATGAAAGATAGAAGCAATAGAAGCTCTACAAGATGAGTTCAAGAGATGAAGACAGCATGAGCAAGAGTTCTTGGTGCCTTGATGGAAGCAAGAGATTGACACTCTCAATGAAAGATAGAAGCAATAGAAGCTCTGATAGCATGCTGAAGAGGATGGGGAGAGATGACTAATTGTACACTATATTGAAATGATGAAGCCTTAGAGTTAGGGTTAGGTGTTGTCCCATGAACCCTATATAGCTCTCTCAAGGTGGTGTAGCTTACATGGCCCAAATGCATGTGCCTATGCCTAGCTATCATGCCCCACCTACTATTGTGAATCACTATGACGGTCCACCGCCTGTATTGATCCTCAAACACAAGAAGCAAGCATTACAATGCCTTTGGCACATCCATTAGACCATAATGGGACTTCACACCTCTCTACTAGATTATATGAAACAATGATGGCGTGGAAAACACTGAGAACCTCAAGGTCATCCACACCTATACCCAAGTAGAGACAAAGTTTGGTGCACAATTTGCACACAAAATCATACAAGTACCAAATGCCCACATCTAAGGTTCAAAACTGGGATAACTAAAATGGAGAGGGAAGTGCAACAAGCCAAAGCGATGGATCCCACATCTCTTCTATATATTGTTATTGTATGTGCCTAGGAAACCATAACACCTCAAAGTGTCATTACCAACATACCATTTATGCATGCAAGCACTGGCTCTTGCTCAAAACCAACCATTAGCACTTCCAACAACACTAGTAGTGCAAAACACAGCAACAACTGTGATGCCTGCCACGCCTAACAACGTGCAATGGGGCATTATAGGGTATGGGTTGCCACCTTAGTGACCTGTCCTAAGGGTACAATTTGCAAAGAGGCATGGATAGGGTATAGGATGTACCAATGCCACCACCAATCTTGCCGCCTTAGCCACCTATACTAAGGCTACCACCCATGAATCAGTTAAGGAGAAGGAGGTGACTAACAATGAGCCCAATGAATATCCATGCCAACAAAGGGTAAGACTTGAAAAATACAATGCAACACTTTCACTACCTCCACATAGAGTGGCACATCGGCTTGCTTCAAATTCTAACTCCTTGACCCCATCACGTAGCGATGTGGAGCTTCACAAATATGTCCAAGGGAATTGCGATGAAGTCTATAATTAAAATCATGCCCATCACTAGCTTGAACCTATTGAGTGATGGATTTGGCATGCTCACAACAACTCATGCATATTGGTCAATCATAAGGAAGGAAGAACAATCTGTGAATATGAATTCAAATGCAATCGCACAATGCATCAGTTGCCCCAAGGCTCCAACAGTAATCAGTTCCATTCATCATTGAATATCTACGTAAGGCAATACAAATGGCCTTCCTGTGTCACCTCACTTGGAACCGACATACCCATCCCTCACGTTGCAACCTACTATGCTATGTTTACTCACCCCATCCACTACGCCAATGCGTAAACAATCATGCACTTGTACTCCCAAAACAACCAACTCAAACTACTACTGCCTTAAATACTCCCCCCCCGTGTACTCGATGTTAGGCCTTTCCTAAAGATACTCCCGAGACTTGAGCCTAGATTCTTGTCACTTGTCTTGTATGTGTGCTTAGTGCAATCCCAAAGCATCAGTGTACTCTGCTGCCTTGCTGGGATGTAGCATCATCATGCTCTATGAGATTGCCATCTAGGGAAATATTGTTCTTACCTTCGTTTTTTGTGATTGCGTGATTGCGTCAAGCCCCGAAGAGTCTATTGTAGCACGCTTGCCTTATCCCCATTTATATCCTTACCTCTGCCTCCAATTACTGCATCTACTACATATATCCCTCCTTTTTGTTTTGTGCACAGAGAATGGTTAGAATCAGCACCAAAATGGTCGTGCAAGGGCTTAAGCCTCAGGCCATCTATCCAAGTAGCATCCCGCATAGTCATCATCTTGGATGCCATTCTCATGTCCCATGGTCCACTCATTTAAATTGGATAAAGCAAGCCACAACCCTTGAATTTTCCTCGTCTATTGTAAGGCTTTTTCTAAGGCATCATGGACACTTTATAAGCCCTGCATTTTAGATGAAAGCACATTAAGGGACCCCCAAATATGTGTTGCGCTGCTGTCATAGCATCTGTGAGTCACCTTGCAGACTCTAGCCTACCTTTGCATTTATGTTTACATCCTATGATGCCAGCTTTCATTCATGTGCTAGAATGGTCACATGGAACTCTGCCAGAAGTGTAGTCCTAAGCAATCATAGCAGCTAGAGTACCTTAACTCGTATTGTTGTTTTGTGCCCAAGCCTTTTTGCTCAAGGAGTTTTTGCATAAGGTGCTATGTATTCATAGTGTGAGCAGAAAGCTTTGTCCTGCTTTAACAATCAAAGGATAACATTATGTGACGTTGGCATCCCCCCTTACATGACACCACATGACAGCTCCTAACACCAAGTTGTCACAACCTTTCTAAATGGCCATGAGCAATGCCACTTGCACATAAGGCTATACACCTAACTTGAGAGGTGAAAAATGTATCCATCCTTAAGGAGTGCCAGGTTTCATGTAAGATTCTTCCTACCTAGCAATTGGATTTCAGACTGTCTTAACCACAAGGTGACCACTCCAAAACAAGGTATGCAGTTTTGCAATGATCATATTACATTAGAAAAGTTAGGCTCTAAATAAATTCCCAAAGGCGAAGTCTTTAGACTATATTCACCTCTCCTATTCCAACCCGTTAATTAATTAGTTTTGGTGCATGGAGGCTTAATTAACCTTGAATATCTATGGCTTAATCTATTTATGCTTTAATTAAGCTATGTTTCTCTATGCCTTTAAATTATTTAGACTGTGGAAGGGGGGCTTCCCCAAACATTCAAGAGAAGATTTGAACCCAACACCTTCTTTTTCCCACGCATGAGCCTTACCACTAAGCTATTAAGTAATACTATATGTCCCTTTTCTTATAATAGTATTATAAACCCCCCTCCCCCTTTGAGATGTCCTTTCCTCTTCATAAGTTGTCCCTCCTCTCCCCGTCCCTCTTTAATGCCCCTCCCCACCAATAATTGCCCCTCCCCCTCTATTTAATCAAAGCCTTCATGTAAATATTTACCACTCCCCTCCCCCCGACACCAAATAACTAATTAAAAGGGGGTTTTTTTGAGGAAGGGGGGGGAGGGGACCCTATTTGGATATACCTATGGGTTTTGATGTCACAATGAAAGAGAGGTGGGATTGGTTCCTGAACAGATTGAGAGGAAAGCTTGATAGACAGAGGGACTTCCAAGCTAACTTAGCTGGAAGAAGGGTTGTGCTAAATCATTGTATCTACCCTATATCTATTTTTAACCTTTCTTCCTGGTAGCTCGGTTGGAAAAATTTATTAGTGGTTACAAATCTTTTTTATGACCAAATTTGTCTTTTTGTACAAGGCCAAAAGTTAAGGGAGGATGGGAGATAATTGGTATCCACCAAGCAGCCTACAAATTAGCTGCTACCTAGGTAATCAAAGCAATACAACATATGATGGATTGGGCAAATCTCCTTCTTAGGAATTTTAAATATGCCAGAACTTCGAGAGTTCCCAAATTATCCCAAACTCTCTGTTATTTGTACCTGTCACACCAAGGGTGGAAATCTCTTTGGGAAGCCTTTGAACAAAATGTTTTCTCTGGAAAGGGAGCTTTTATGGGGCTGGATTCCATAAGGGTTTCTATCTTCTTTAAACAAAATCCTCTCACTGATGCACATATATTTAAAGATTGGGTGTTTTTTAAAATAAGATTACAGACGTGGGAAAAGCTATTATGGCACAAAATGATTTCAGGAGGAAAATTTGGCAGCAAATCAGGGGAGAGTTCAGACTGTTAAACCAAGATCAAGGGTTGGTTATAATTCTTGGGCCAATTTCCATGCCCAATAGCTGTAGGACTCGGTTGTTGCCCCAAGGATTTTAGCGAATATAGAGGAAGTGTGGCTCCATTATGCTCTGCATTGTGAAGGTGAAGAAGACTAGCAACATCATACCAAGACACTCTCTTCAATACCATTGCCAATATGGCAAATGCTACAGATGGGGAGTGGACCATTTACTGAAAGAAGGCTAAGGACCATCATTACAAAATGTACGAGTCTCAAATGCAAATGATTACAAAATGTACCCAGACAAAACAAACTAAGGGCAAAGTTGTGCCTCAAAATCCAAGCATTCGGCAATGGAATGCCAAAAGCAATAGAGAGGGCACACTGAGCGAAACGGTGTCCAAACATCATGAACTTCTTCAACAATCATGGGTAACTCAGCCAGCATCTTTGGAATTAGTGGGCAGCCATTCAGCATATCCCAGCATCCCGGCCTTGTGTGGATGCTAGTGGGAGAGCCTTCTTTTTTACACTTGCACTGCAACTCCCTTCAGGATTAAATAAGAGAGTCAATACCACTCGGCCGCAACATGCAGAATTCTTAGACCAGCTCAAGTGCAAAGGGCCACTAGGACATTGATGTCTTGTCAACACTACACCATTCTCACATTGCCCCACCATTGAGACCACTCAGCCGAATAAGAGCAATAGCAGAATCCATATACCAGGTCAAGTAAAAGGGGCCACTAGGACATTGATGATGTCTTGCCAACGCTGCATCATTCTCACATTGCCCCACCATCCAATCTTAATGCCTGATTTGTCTTTCTTAGTTTAATTGGTTGTTTAGGGGCTAGAAACGCCATGTCTTGGCAGAGCCATGATCCGGACAGTACCTGGAGAAAATCTTTAAAGATTTATTAACCGTTCACATGTTTGAAAAGCCCAAGGACCTTAATGAGCTGGAAGAATTAGATCTCCAGATTTGAAGACAATTTAAGGTTTTATCCAACGGATGAATGAGGGCAAGATCCTCTCAGATGAAGTGCCCTTGGACGATGACCACACTTGGTGAAAAAGGATGAGCAACTCATCACAAAGGCTTTACACACGGGCTGATATCAACAACCTCATGGTATCCACTATGTTGTCTCTGATCATTTTCCATGATTATATACAGCGATGCAGACATCCGAAAAAAACCCACCAATCCTGGATCCTTCAAAAAGCAGAGGCTGGTTGGATTGCTCAGCAGCTATAATGAGAAAGATATACCTTCATAAGACTATAATATATCCAACCTTACAAATAAAAATTTCTTATAAAAAAAGCAAAAGAACGAGTAAAGAACTAAGCAACTATAAACAAATTATGAGTGCATGAGAATTACGAGCCTAATGAAACAGAGTACTGATTTTGAAATCTCTTGGATAAACCCAGTGCATAGTAAAGCCTAATGAAGCAAAGCACTGGTTTCGAAATCTCTTATATAAACCCAGTGCTTACTAAGCTTTGAAATTGAAGCCGCCTTCCTTCTAAATTAAAACCTCTAGGAAAAGAAGGTATGTTACGTTCTCATCAAAAAAGGTTCACAGGGCCTAACTGCCTTTGTATATTCTTTCAAGTTAACAATGGATGAAAGATAAAAAGAACATAACTCAAAGGAGCCGAATTTTGTAGCAGTTCTTTAAATTTTCAATAGTTTAAGCCCAAGCTCACCTGATGACAAATGATCCAAGGACAGAAAGGGCGATGCTAACTAGTAACCACAACCCCTCTCTTTTAGCAGGGCTGTCACAGGGCAGTGGTCCATACGCTTGAGAGATCATCGACAGAGCTATAATGAGAAGATTTTCAATACCTTGTACTTTGACAAGACAGCACAGCCAAAAAGACAATGCAGAGACAGCTC
This sequence comes from Dipteris shenzhenensis, assembly GCF_047967505.1. Lineage (NCBI taxonomy): Eukaryota > Viridiplantae > Streptophyta > Polypodiopsida > Gleicheniales > Dipteridaceae > Dipteris > Dipteris shenzhenensis. The sequence continues at coordinate 30,169,776 of NC_141602.1, forward strand.
ATTAAAGACAGCATGAGTAAAAACATGCCCCAAACCATCGATGAAGAAATTTACTCTTTTTGCAACATGAAGCCTTAGTGTCTAATTATCAATTGCAATTTGAGGATAATTATTTTGGACGGGTTGGTGATCACGAAGGCCGAAATTTGGCCAAGCTAGTGAGAATTAGGATAATTTGGCAAGGGTCCCCTGACCTTGTCAAGTAACTAGTGAGGATTAGGATAATTTGGCAAGGGTCCCCTGACCTTGTCAAGTAACTATCCGAACATGGAGAGGTTCACTTCATACCAAAGTCCAAAACACTGCAGGATAAACCTGAAACCCATAGGAGTTCGAGCTAGTAGCTCACCTCCCAGTGGCCACCCCTCGAGCCTGAGGTCCAAACCACCGCAAGAGCCAACCAGCCTCAAGGACAAGATATGCACGTCCCATACCACATGCCCCTTCCTCTAAGCTACTCCTAGTTAGTCCCATTATGGACTAACATTCTCTCGCCATTAAAATAGATTTACACTGACGTAAAACAAGGTAGACTAGATTTCTCACTCCAAAGTCAGATTCCAAAAGCAGTATCCACAAAGAAAACCATACACTTACCAAGTATGGTAAATTGGAGAAGTATCAGCTCTAGAATCCTCTAAGCAAGCTCAGAAATTGATTCAAACTCATGAGTAAACTACATTCAACATTTTCTTAAATATCCAGATTCTGAGTTATCTCAGAATCATAGTAGTGTTGTAATCTTTCCATGTCAAGCCAATCTTTGCTAAACTATACTTTTTTTATTGATCTGGATTCGATATATAGTAGCTATAAGGTTGTATCTGTAATACAACCCATATAATAACAGTATATACAAGAGAGAAGTATCAATGCTCTTGGTGAACCAAAACCTATCGGGTATACGATGTCTGAATCCATTGGGTATTTCTTTTTGAAAGGCATAACTCCATTTAGTAAGATACTGGTCACACTACCCAAAACCTATCGGGTATACAATGTCCAAATCCATTGGGTATGTCTTTTTAAAAGACATAAATCCTTTTTTACAAGACGCAACATATTAGAAAATATCAAGCAACTAAAAATAACTCCGTGATTAGTTTTGCTACCACTTGCCAAATGATTAGTTTTACTACCACTGGCCAAATGATGATAAAGAGCCAATCCTTTTTTAAAAGACGCAACTCCTAGCCAACCGGCAATCCATGATACTAGAAAATATCAAGCAACTAAAATTACCTCCGTGATTAGTTTTGCTACCACTGGCCAAATGATTAGTTTTACTACCACTGGCCAAATGATCATAAAGAACCAAGTTCTCGTGGATCTGGGAAAATATCAACCATATACTCACGGGTCTGGAAAATGTCAACTATATACTAACTTTTAACATTGAGGATGCATTGATATTAGTTCCAAATTCCTACCACTTAGGAATTCCGACACATCCATCAATAGTATCTATTGTGTCCCATTCCACTCCAGACCATCCATCCGAACGACCTATCTGGATCATCATGACTCCTAATCTTAGTCATATCCAAAATTCAAAGTTGAGGTCTTGAATAAATCCTCCTCTTGATACATCCATCAATAGTATCTGTAAAGTCCCATACCACTACAAACCATTCATCATGATGACCTGTCTGGATCATCATGAGTCTAGACCTTAGTCATATCCAAATTTAAAAGTTAAGGTCTTCAATAAATTTATTGCCAAACTTTCTCTTCTCTTCCCCCTTTAAAATAAAGCCATCCCAAACTTATATTAAACCCTTTGGCCTTGAACAAGAAGCATGGGTGGAAAATCTAGTCAAGTACAACAATGTCAAGAACAACTCGATGCCTATTTTTGACATGAGAACCACAAAGCACACTCTTATGAAAGTAACCTTTCATGAACATAGAAGTGATCTTTATTCAAGCTTCCTTTCATACTCATAGGAAGTATACCGTTATTGAAGTCAGACGAGACACAATAACTCTGGGCTACTTGTATTCTATATTCCACATACCAAATCCAAGCACGAACTTATCCGAGTACCAAATCCAAGCAATGGATCTCTCATCTACCATATCCAAGCAATGGTAGTAAGTGAATAATACCCAACATTTCTTTACTGAGCCTAAAATACTCTCCCGATTCCATTGTTGTCCAAGTGAATCCATAATTAAAAAACAAGAACGTTTATTGAGACTATCACCTAAGTGAAGATACCATGTCCCCTTATGGACCATCAAAGTCTCAATTTTCAACAAAATGGATTATCCCATTGGACTTCTTCAATAGTGAGTGATTCAACCTCAATACTCTTTTGGTTGTTAGTACCACAACGATGCACCTAGCCCACATCCATGGCTACTTAGCTGAATTCATGACTAACCAATCACATACATGAATTCAAGTGTTCAACCACAAAATCCAGCAATCCAATTGTTCAACCAAGTTGTCATGACTAGAGAAGAATAAACTAGATTGTGACTAGCGAATACAAAGACACAACCACTTCTTCCATATAAGTGGCCAAACTTGATGATTTTGTCTCTCCACCAAAGCCTACAATAAATAATGAGATCTGTATGTAAACTACCACAATATCATGGGTCTCGCGAGTGGACTATCCTCTGAAAGCTAACCTAGCCAGTAAACCTCATGCTCGAGGGTGGTTTGATGGCTAGGAGGAGAGCTACTTCTATGGGTTGTTTGTGGCTTTGTTAAACCCCTCCAAGATTAAATGGAGTCAAGGGATGTTTCGCTTGGTATTGAGCCCCTACCATGTACTTATTGGCCAAGCACTAGCTATGTTAGGCAATGAGCCATAAACTTACATTACATATCAAAAGCATCTTTGAGGTCCACACTTTGTCCTATTAGCTCTACAAATCCAAGAATAGCCAAGCCACTCTTAGGCTGGCTCACTCCAAGGGACCTAAACCTCATCCAAGGTAGATCTGGTCTGCACCCTAGAGTGTTTCATCCAATAGATTACATGCATTTCTTCCCTCCTCCCTCAATAGATTACAAGCATTTCTTCCCTCCTTCCTCCCTCCCCCTCCCCTTCCCCCTAAACCTCGAGGCATTTAACAATACAATTTTTAGAGTCACTTGATGCAAATAAGAAGCACCCAACCAAGGTTACCCATAGGTTTTAGGTGATTGCAAAGCCGTGATTTGATCTCTCAAACAAACGTAAAGCACTGTATAGCAATAATTACTACACAAATTGAAATTCAATTTACAAAGCATGCCAATAGATGTTACAAAAAGAATTCACAACCTTCCTATCTAACTAAAATCGTAGAGTGAAGATTTCAACTTCGTACTAATTGAGTAGCGTTCGATTGAACGCTCTTCCACCAAAATGAGACTAGTGACTGCCCAACATCAAACCAACGATAGAGGGTTTTCCTCCACTTAGAAAAATTCTTAGAAGAAAGGAATCACAAAGTGAGTTCCAAGCTATGGTGTATATACAAGCTCAATATAAGAGAGCGAGCATATTACCATGTCTTTACCAACCATGCCTAAACATTAATTGAGTGGGCATAACGAGGATAAAGGAAAGACAAGTAGATAGCCTTCAATTTTCATAAGAATTAACCCACCTTGAATCCCTGGGGACTTTTTAATGTAGAGAACTACCAATCTTAGATCCTAACATTATCATATATATTTTTTCAAGGAGAGTAGATACAATTCTCCATAAGATAAAATCTTGGCCATTGGCTCCATAAGATGATTTCCGTCATAACTATGTTACTATTTACCAAACCTTTTCCTTGTGAATGTACGCCTCAAGTAAATTCTCCTTCCATCAAGATCTCTCGTCCTCAGCGTTGTTAAATACTTGCTCTAACAAAATTTCAGGCCTTCCACTTCCTTCTAGCTTTCTTAGATGTAACGCTTAAACCATGTGGAGACTAAAACATAATATACATCATCTAGAAGGAAACACATTGTATGGACACAGTATTAAAAGATTATCCTATTGATGAGAGGCTCCCGACATTTAGTTCACTTACGTAGCTCTCCAACCCCAAAGTCAACACACCAAATGTCACTGTAAGGTTTAGCAAGAGATGAGCAGGAACAACTTCAGCGCGCAGACAAAGAAATTACGAAATGACGAGATGAAACACCGACTTCCAAAATACTACAGTTCCCGGCCAGCTCAAAACTAAAGAGTCAATGGCCTGCGAGCTCGAAGGATCCCAATGTACGGTTCTAAAAAAATAGGAGAACGCCCTACGCAGCTCCTGCCCTTTGATAGACATACGTAAGACCACACTTGCCACAATAATGCCGGTCGAAGTGGTTGGCCATAAAAGTCCCAGCCCCACATTCATCGTTAGGGCACTCTTTACGGAGGCGCTGCACCTTGCCGGAGTCATCAACCTTGTAATACTGAAGCACTGCGAGTTTCACCTTTTTCTTCTTGTGCTTGAGTTTCTTGGGTTTGGTGTAGGTTTTCTTCTTTCTTTTCTTTGCACCCCCCCTGAGTCTAAGGACCAAATGAAGAGTCGACTCCTTCTGGATGTTGTAATCCGCAAGCGTGCGACCATCCTCGAGCTGCTTGCCAGCAAAGATAAGGCGCTGCTGATCAGGAGGGATACCCTCCTTGTCCTGGATCTTGGTTTTCACATTGTCGATGGTATCCGATGACTCAACTTCGAGAGTGATAGTCTTCCCAGTCACTGCAGACAAACGAGGATGCGAGGCAGATATGAAAAGCCGAGAGGCAAAAAAAAAACTACAAGCACTGCGCAAAAGCGAGGCAAAAACTAAAAAGAGCAGGAATTGGGAAAGGAAACAGGTCAAGAGCAAGAAGAATTACGGGTTTTGACGAAGATCTGCATGTTGAAACAGAAGAGATGCGGAGCTCCAGACACGTTCCTTCGTCGCTCCGACCATGCACAATTTTCAGAAGAAAGAATTTCTTTGTAGCCTTGGCTATTTTGCTTGGCAAATTAGGGTTTTTCCCCTCTTCTCCGCCGTCCGATGGTCGTTCCCCTGGCCGTCCGATCAATCTAGGGTTTCTATGTCTATCTCATTATCTAATATCTATATCTGTACCTGTCTATCTTCTATGGCAATAGAGGATGTCCCGCCGGGTTCATCCCAGCCGCTGTCACAAGATGAATTTCATTCATGTGTCCGGCCTAGGATGTGCGCGGAAAAGGGGGCGAAATTGAAAGTTGAGTAGAGAGAAGAAGAAGAACAAGATGAACAATGTTCGTGTGGCCTGCCTTTTTTTTTTTTGTGTGGGTGGATTATTAGAGGGAAGTATAAATTATTGAGTGGTCTGACCAATATGCATAGTATGTTCCGTGTGTGTTGTTGTTTATCGTTGTCCTTGCCCATACGTGGTCAATAGTGGATCCATAAATTGTTGTTGGTTTAGTAATTAGTTATACCATATTGTTTTGTTGCATTAAATTTAACAATTTGGTTTTGTTTTTGTTGTTTAAGTTGTAGTCAATATTGAATTCGCCTATAGTGTATGTTTCTATGTTTGTTGGAATGTTGTTATATAGTTCTTGCAACATATTTATTAGGGCGTTTGTTTTTACATGTGGTGGTTTGTAAATGTTTATGATAATGAGTTGCCTGGTTGATTTCTTGCAGAGTCGTGACCAGGCATTCGCACACGTCAATGTAAATTGTTTGTGTTTGAATTGGTTGGTATTGTTTCATGAAGTATGTGGTTAGGCCTTGCGCTTGTGTTGAGTTGGTGTTGTCGAAACTTGGTAAGTCAATGTTTTCGGAGTAGTTGTTCTTGGTCTCTTGTAGGCAAAGTATAGATGCTTTCATGATCATGAATGTGTTTATAATGTTGGATTTTTGTTGTTAATGAAAAGAGCGTGTGTTCAAGCTTTGCAACGTCCCTTTGTTGTTCCGTTGAATTGTGGTAATTGCATTTTCAAAATCCCATGCCCTTTTTGTTTGTAGCCTTTCAATCTCTTGCAGGATGACGGGGTCAACTCTTACCATGTTTTGCTCTATTCTGTGTAGTAAATATAAATTTTGTGCACTCTTGATACGCGAGAGGGCTGTGTAGATGAGGCCATGAGCTCGCACATTAGAAGGATTAAATGCTAGTGCATCCATGGTGAGGCCTTGTGCACGATGAATTGTTTTGGCCTACGCTGGTTGTACCGGGAATTGCTTTCTGCATGCACTATTCAAGTGGTTTTTGCCTATTTGGAACTCTCTTGTTATTTGCGTTATTGGTGTCCAGTTCTGTTCGCAGCCACTACTGTATAAGTCGTCGTTTTCTTTGCGTGTTCTTTCTCCAGTTTTTTTGTCTACAAATTCGATCCATATCATTTGCGATTTGTGTTCCATATTTGAACCCTTAAAAGTTCCGTCCGCCCCATTGATGATTCCATCGGCAATGTCCAAGTTTCCTGAGCATATTTCGACAATCATGTCTTGTTTTAGTTTGAGCCCTGCTGTTTCCCTAGGGATTGTTGGGATGTTTATTGTTTTATTGCATGTTTTGTGTTTATGGTCTATTGCTTTCAGGATTTGTGGTATTGTTTGTAATGTTTGGAAGACATAATCGTTGTGCTTATCTTTTTCTACGTTAGTGTAGTATAGGTGTGGTATTTGGTGCTTGTTAGGCACATGTTCAGTGTATCTTTCGTTAAGCAATGCAATATCTTCTTTCGTTTGTTTCCCCACATAGATTTTGTTTAGCAGTTGAAGAAAAGGTCCTTCTTCTTGTCGCATTGGTTGCTGTAATTCATAATATAGGAATTCCACCTCTCAGCATGATTCTAATAGTGTTGTCCCTCTCAAATGCTGCAAGAAAACCCAACTGTCTCTTACAGGACTAACTTGGCATAGATCCCCTACCAGCAAGATGTCAACACCTCCGAAAGGCTCGTCATGGTTGTGTTTTATTTCACGCATGTGCATATCCGCTACTATAAATGTGTTTAGCCCCATCAAAGAAATCTCATCTATTACAAGAAGTTCTACATTCCTGTAAAGGGTGGTAAGCGCTTGTAACTTCTCTACAGATAAGCTAGTGTATGTGGTTGTCAGTAGTGGTAGCATCGTGCTTCCATTAATTCCTCTTGCCGCTTTTCCTGTGTACGCAAGTAGGAGTACATGAGGCAAGTTAGCATTTGTTGTGTCCTTGTGAAGATATGCTTGTTGCAACGCTTGCACAATGAGTAGTGCTATAAAAGTTTTTCCTGAACCGGCATTACCAGAGAGAAACAATTTGATTTTTCTATTTGGATATACCCTTTTTTAAAGCATGATGTCGTCTATGATTTTCCGTTGGTCGTTGTTTGTGTGTTGTAACATGTTGTAGTATACCTCGTTTGGTAGCATTTGGTTGTTGTGTTGTTGCACAAATGTCAACTGTGTTTTCGTGTTTCTTTGTGTCATCTCTTTTGCAAGATCGAACTTTTGCGATTCTGCTGTGATTATTGAAGTGGTTGTCATTGTAGTTGTTTTGCTGGAGTTGTTTGTTGGTTGTAGTGGGGGGTAAGAAAGCATTTTGTTGAAGATGGCCTCGTTTGCGTCAATGGTTTCATTGTTTGCACTGTACATGTCATGCCATGTTTCGATTTGCTCACCAAGTGCATGCTCAGTGTTTGTGAAAGGTAAGTATTGCAAGCAAAGCTCTCTATAATGTTATTCTGGTTTTGTGTTTTTGCTATAGTTGTTGAATCTAATTATTTTTTACCTTTTCCTTACATATACGTCTCCTTTTGGTATTGTGAATGCGCTTGCAAAGTATGCTAAGCATATGTTGCTTCTCTTGCGATAGTGTGTTATGCATGTTGTTTTGAATACTGTTAGTGATACCTGCTTTGACTGCGCCGTTTGTCTCTTTGTCAATTTTGGTTATGTAGGATGTGCAATACGATGCTGCCCCATGTGGGTTTAGCACAAACCGAATATTTGTGTTTGCTTCCCAGAGTCTTGAAATTGTGGGGTTGAAATTGTTTGTGTTGACGTCTTTTGGTTGCCTTTTCAAGAACACGGTTGGTTCAGATAAGTTAGATCTAAGAGCGAGCATAAATTCTTCTTCATGCATGTTTATACAATCCAAGAACATGTTGTACGTTAGTCCTAGTGTTTCTTGTTCTAGTAGTATGGCTGACAATGCTTTAAAGGCTACTCTATGTTTGCTTTTTTGTGCTTCTTCTCCAAGTGGTAGTAGTATCTTTGTCTCCCTCATTGGAGGATGTGGGAATCTGAAATGGCAGGTATTGGTTTTCTTTGTGCATGTTTTCTTGTGGCCATGGTGTTGGGTATCCTCAAGCGTTGCTGTAAGTTGTGAGCTGTCTGTAGTTATATCTTCATTCATGTAATATTGCACTTCTTCGATGGTCGAGCGCCCATATATAGGTGCTTGGTCTGCCCATAGCAACCCATGATCATGCTAGCTTCCACGGTTTTGGAATTCAGTAACGAAAAAGAAATCATTGATTTTGCCAAGGATGTCTTTATCTTGTCGCAATAGGGTTTTAAGTGCCTGAAACTTGTGTGCATAGTATCTTGCAGTTGTTACCAGGTCGAACTTGGGGAGGTCTGCATTGTTTTGTAGTAGTGTGGTGTTATTGTTGTTACTACTTTTGGCTTGTAGTTTTTGTAGACATTCAAGTAATGGCTGCCATCGTTTTCCTGTTGCCAAAAATGTGACGAAGAAGGTGGGGGGCCTGAGTTGTCTTAGCATTGCAAAAGTGTTTCTTTTAAGTTTTTGCTTGTAGTCTGCTGATGTGCGCAATGTGGTGAAGCCTCGGTAACCTATTTTTGAATGCAGTAGCTGTTCAATGTTTGCGTCTACCAAAGCTGTTCTTGCCTGTAAGCAAATTCCCTGGATCTGTCCTTTTCGCCAGCTTGAGCCAACAACTTGCTTTACGAGTACTTTCATTCTCTTGAATAACAAGTTCTCAATTGAGAGTGCAAACCGACGGTCTTTATGTTTCAGTTCCCACTTCACTATGTCTTGGAATGTTTGCACGTGTGTTGTTTCGTACATGCACTTTGCCCCATAAAAAAGTGTCGAGAAAGAAAGTTCTTCGCAATGCTTGTCATAGAGAAGGCTTAGAGGGTTGAATCCTTCAAATGGTGCCACGGGTCATTAATTTGTCATTGAAATCGACAACTTGCTGTGAAGTGTATATGCCATGTATGAGTGTGTCAGTTGCATTGTTCTCGTCATTGCTTTTGGTCGCACTATTGTTTTCCAATCCATCGTCGGGCATGCCAGTATCGTTCACTTCTTGTAGCTGGTTGATATGCTCAAGCCATAGCTCATTTAGTTGCACATTGTTTTCCTTGTATAGAGGTTTTTCCAACATCTCTTTCAGTGCTTTCATCGTCACTGTTGGGCAGACCAACCCAGTTATGAAGTTGTGTTTGTATTGCATCTTTCTTTTAATTGCCACCAAAACTGTAGCATTGTCATCAATAAAACGTGGCAAGATTTTTTGGGCTCTTTCAACATCTGCGAATACATTGATAACACTACCATGTAGGCCTAGCTGGCCTTCGTATGTCAACTCATGGATTTGCGCGAATGGGATTCCAACTGAGATTAGTTTTTCCTCAACTTTGTTTAGGCTTGAGGTGTGGTGTGTAGGAGTTGCGAATGTAATGCTCTCTTCTAAAACCTTAGGTGTGGTGTGCCTTGCCAAATGCCTGTGGCATAGCGAGCATAGGGATGTATTCTCGAAAGGGAGGTTGTCATCCCATAGCAGTTGCTCTTTCTGAAGTCTTCATGTGGTTTTGTGGCTACCCTTGGTTTGTTGTGGAATCTCAGGCATCCGTAGCAACCACATTTGTAGCTTGGAGTGTCACTTATTTTTTCATGGTATTTTTTTTGGGCTTTTGATGTTGGAAATGTTGTGCTTGTGAAGTCTTGCCCCCTTCTCCTTTTGGCTTGTTCCATTTGCTACGTCAGTTGGGGATGGGGCTGTGTGTTTGAGGAGGCATTTGACCTGCCATTGCTTTTGGTTGAGTGTTTGTGTGCTAGGCTGACCAGATCCTGTATATTTTGTTGCGAATTGGAATGATGCTGAATTTGTTTTCTTGTTGTTGACTGTTGTAGATGGTTGCTATCGCCGTTGCTTTCTTCTCTTTGTTTTTGTTAATAATTTGCAGCAAGCATGTTTCCTCTTCTGTTGTCCAGATTTTGTAACTTCTTTTAGTACTTGTTGAGACAAGCCGTGAAATAGTGTGCGGTTGCATTGATTTATTCAGTAATATTCCTTTCTTTGCTCTTGTCGAAGGAAGGCCAATGTCAAAGAGGGAACCGATATTTCCATCATTAGACACAAAAACTTGAAAAGAGTCATTGAACCTAGTGTGGAAGAAATGTATAGCTTGGGAGAGGAGCTCATCTGAATTTACAATATTTTGTAAAAGGGTTTCAACATTCAACCTAGTCATGGGCGTAACTTCTGTAGGCATCACATTGTTGTGGTTGTTATGGTTTTCTAATCATCCAATGCAACTGGGTTTGATATATTGTATAAGCATTTGCAACAATGTGTTGTACTCATATGTTGGGTAGAAAGTATTTATGCAAGAAATGATATTAGTGTTATTTGGGTAAGAATTATCGAAGTCAATGTCCAACTTGAAATTGAGCTTCTCTAGTGTTGCCATTGCACAATTTCCTTTTTTTTTTCGCAAATACAAGAGAGGCACGTTTTTTTTTAAAAACAAGAAAGTATATACAAAGAAAGCACCAATTGTATTTACATTTAAAAAAATAGCAAGCGAGAGAAGCTTAGCTTTTTGTGCGAGCCTTATTTGAAACAAAAATTTTTACAAACATGGAAAAGACTTGGCTCGTCAAGCACTCCTCCAAAGACCATGCAAGGCTTACACACTTGGTGTGAAAGTAGTGACAAAATCGGCACTGTTCATTGTGAACTCTCTAGAAGGTTTTTTGTCATAAAGCATGTTGACACCGCAGATTTGGAGTGCAACTTGGGAGCCATCGCGATCAAGAACACAACCTTTCAAACATGGCACTTGCAGGACTGGGTGAGGGCTGGCGCATGTGTAACAAAATGGGTGAGCCAGATCCCTACTTAGTACTGACTCGAGGGCCACTGCAGCTGCTGCACTGGTATTCGACTACGGGTTGTTTAGTCCGACAAAGTGAAGGACTCCTGCAACCTGTATGTAAAATAAATTATAGTAGATGCGTTCGATTCCTTAAGCAAATTGATACGTGCATCGCAAATGTACCTTTTTCCCATAGCCAAGTTGGGAGACTTGTCGTATGAAACTGTCATGCAATGTCTTGCATAGGTTGCCTTGTGGTACAACACCTAGAATGGTGAAGTCAAATATGCCTAGAGCATGGCGGGCTCGCATGGAAGATATATTTTTAGCTACATACATCACAATGCCCTCATCAATAAATTATTGTACTAGGTGACCGACTAGGCGGGCTAGTGTATGCCTCCGTTCGGCCACGAATGTTAATTGTTCCAAGGAAGTGAAGAAGTAGTTACTTACATGTGGGGAGTTTCAAAAATTTGAAGGTGTTTCAGTACCTAATATGTACGCAAGCAACGGAAGTGCAATGCACCAGAAATGAAGGAAGGCTTTGGCATTGTCGACACTCCATGCAAAGGATGCATGGAAACATGGCAATCTTAGAGGTTAAGTGGGCGTGCCTGAGCAACCTGGCAGATAGCCCACACCAAACCAATGCATGCATGGGCATGTGGCATGGGGAAAGATTCAATGGGCATGATTTCGGCACGTGGCCAATGGGCCACGCCATGCCCAACCAATCCAATTTTTACAAATCCACCCCAAAAAGAAAAAATGTTCTTCATTTTCAAAGACTCACCTCGCCTAAGACCTGCACCATGGTAGGGCAAAAAGAAGAGAGAGAGAGAGAGAGACAAAGAGAGAGATAGAGAGGGGGAGGGGGGAGAAAAGTATGGAGGATTTAAAGGAATACAAATAGCAAGATGGAGGATTTCAAAGGATAAAAGTAGAGAGTCCCAATCATAAAATTTCAAATGAAAATGAAATAATTTAGAATTTTCACTTTCACTAAACAACTCGAGCCATCACTATAGCCTACCCATCACGGTAGGCCAAGAAAAGCTACCATTTAGTAACAAGTTTTGATTGGTGTGGTGGAAGTGTGGGATTGCAAAATAGAGGAAGTCTGGATAGATGTTGTGGTTCACCCCAACCCGTGTGCTAGTTTTTTTTTCGTGGTTGAAAAAGCTGCCATTTAGTTACAACAAGTTTTGATTGGTGTAAGGTCGAAGTATTTCTATATGTGGGACACGGAGCAAAGGTTCGATTACTAATGAGAGATAATTCGTGCCAATCTTTTGACAGCTGCCTATAGCATGGGCGGACTTTATAGACTGAACACTATTTTTTGTGTCAAATGTCCATGCTCGGCAAGCCCATCGGGCCACATAGGAGGACGACCTTTTGGAGGGTGTTCAGGTGTGGGTGGTGTGAACCCACCCTATATTTCCTTAAAGTAAGGGTGCTGCTTAGAGGATGGGGGGGAGTCTTGTTTTAAGAAATGAAGGGCTCCATGTCAAGTGGGGAACGGTATTCCCACCCAATGTTTTTTCCAAAAATGCTCTTGTCTATCTATCTATATTTCCTTAAAGCAAAGGTGCCACATGGAGGATGGAGGGGAGTCCTGTCCTAAGAAATGAGGGGAATCCTGTTCTAAGAAACAGAGGACTCCACATGGCACCTTTCTTTGGATGCCTTGGAGTGGCTTCCACAACATGCTCTTGCATTTTGAAAACCTCCTTCCTATTGCTTTGTCTTGCACCTTGCAAGCTTGTTCCCATCCCGAGCTCCTCCCCATCTTCTCTAGCAAGCGGACAGCTGCTCTTCATTGCACAAAGTCATGCCCCTTTCCCACTCTTACTTCTTGCAACTTGGGTCATTCCTTGTAGAAGTGTGGCCCCTCTCGCCCAAGCAGGAAATGGCAATGGTGATGGCCTATGGTTTGTCTTACTAGCTAAGAATACAATGTTTTTATGTTTTGATTAAAGCAATGCAACTCTTGGTATCCCATTGCACAAGAGAGGTATCTACATACAAGAGAGTTGTGCTCCACTACTGTAGATTCCTTCATGTCCACTCATCCTCACCCACCTTTGAATTCTATTAATTGAGCCACCATCTTCATTTAGTTCATGGATATTGGTTGGTTTAACTTCAAAAATAATTTTGAGCTCCTCATTTCTCCTCTTCTTGATTATGGACTTGATTTATTGTAGTTCTTAGTAATTGCATGATGTTTATGCAAGAACACATTGTGCACATCCTTTCCATTAAGATGTTAGTTTTGTTGATAGCTTTGATGATTTTATGCAAGTTACCTCTTATGTTTTTATTTTGGAACCTACCATGTGGCAAGAAGAGGAGGCTAGGGAGATTTGAATTTTGAATTGGAGGTGGAGCCATCTATGCCCATGACATTGACCTCCTCCCGCCACATCCTTAGGCACTCTAGGCTAGCATCTCTTCCATTGGATGACAGTGAACCTACCACCTTTGTATTGGAAAAAGAATCTGAGTATCGTGATGGATGTAGCTTGTGGATTGGAATATTTTTACAAGTGTTGGCTAACAAGAGCTTCATTCATAAAGATCTCAAGCCATCCGAACTGATCTCTTTTCCTATATTTGTCCCCTCTAAACTACCCAAGGATTGCAGTTTCTTGAACGATTATGGGTGATGGTTATAGGGAAAGGTCTACCATTTCAAGTTGGCAAATCTCGCACCTAAGGTGAAAAATGTCCATACCTTTTTACCTTCCTTATTTGGAACCTACCATGTGGTGGGTAGAGGAGACTAACTGTGGCAAGAGTAGGGGGATTTGATTTTGAATCCTAGACTGGAGCCATGTGCCTTGCACATAGTTTTTTGCTTTGACATGCCCCAAGATGCCCACCTCCTCCTATCACACCCTAAGGCAAGACCACATCTCTTTAGTTTTAGAAAACACATTCGAGAATTTAGCTCATAGATTTGAATATTTGCATGGGCTAGCTCACAAGGGTTCACAAATATTTGAATCTATCCAACATAGTATTGGGTGATGATTATAGACTCTAGCTAATGTCTCAGATTTCGGGTTCATAAAGCTTGCACCTAAAGGCAAATTCTCTGAGGTGCATTAAAGATCAAAGAAGAGATAGAACATTCAATTTGTCAACTACAACTCTCATATAATGACCAAAAAAAGAAACAACTCGTGCAATTCTGATAAAGGTCATTTTGTAAAGAGAAGAAGCTAGCTAGATGCAAGCCATGGAATAACATAGAGTTGTAGAGGCATTTGCAAATCCCAAAATAGCCAATGCAATGAATCCCAAACAATCAACTTTCCATGAAATAGAGTTTAAGAAATATAACCATATTTTTGGCACAATTTTGGGTGCTCCAACATACATTCACACATTTTTGGAACTAAGGAAGAACTCCCTTTCGAATACTGTCAAAATATTCTTAGTGAAATGAATAATCAAAATAATACAAAGACTCCATACCTCAAGTTAAATGGGGGCCCTGCTATGCTATAGGTATGTGAGGTGAAGAAAGTCCAGTCCTACACGAAACATACAACAAAAGAAGCATTGAAATTTGTATAAGGATTGAGTGTGTAGTCTCAACGGTGACTCACATATCATGGGGATTTTGAAGGAATGCTGATGGAGCCTCCACTCCAAGCTACTCCTTGTGAGAGCAATGCAAAGCACGAGCCATCCACATGTGTCACTCAAGCAGCTTCTGGATTGTTGCAATGTGTTTCCATGAGAGAAAGATGACATGTGTGACAGAATGCGATATATGTGCTTGGGCCACACTTAACCCCCAAAATCACATTCTTTTGATTTTTAAAATTTGAAGATTTGAAGTCTGGGGAGAGAGAGAGAGAGAGAGAGAGAGAGAGAGAGAGAGAGAGAGAAAGAGGGGGGGGGAGGGAGAGGAGAGGGAAAAGGGGAGAAGGGAGGGAGAAGAAAGAGGGACGGAGAGAGTTAAGGGGGATTATTGAGGATGACTCCTCCACCCACGTGGACCTTAACCAAGGAGGGTTAGTAGACCTCTAGTAAGGGGGGGTTACAATAGCAAGTAGTGGATACTTTTGTAACTATAGGGACATTTATAACTATCCCTAACAGCATGTAGTAGTGGCCTTATCCAACACCACATCATTTCTAGGACTATGTCTGTTTTCTGACTATTATCCGACTGAGGTATCCGACTGAGGTCGAAATACCATCAGATGTTGTTATAAGCTAGTCATCACCTCCTACATGGAGTGAGTTATTGCTATCTATTGTAATACAAACTATACACAATATTTCCACTCTACAAATGATTGTCTCGACTATTTGTATGCTTTGTACTGTCTCTTTCCTTTCCGACATTAGTCAGATTTAAGTCTAACCCTGGCATTCCCATTGCCAGGAGTGGATGTGTGTAGGTGTTTTTCAGTCTTTTAGAGACACCCATAATAGTATTGGTGATCCTAATCTACATTTGAGCTCTGGCTACCGGTTGTTGCTACATCGCAATTCTACACAAGAGTGAAAATCGTATGATCTACAATGACTACAACACAAATCGACTAGCAGAGGCAACAACTCGCAAGAAAATCAAAAGTTTTTAAGAAGAAGAGGCCTTATGATGATGTGGCAAAGGTTGTTCACATGCATCACTCACATTATGCTTAGAAAAGGACTATGTGCTTAGGTGGCACTATGGCATTTCTTTGGTTGACCTTAGTTACTTGAACAACCTAGGGTTACCTTCAATCTACCACATGTCCAACTTTGACAAGCCGTAACTTCCAATCCAGGAAGAATTTGCACTGCTCCAGAAAGAAAAAGTGATCATCTTTTCAAGATCTACGTGCTCGTTAAATCAAAATCATTGTTAGAAACTAGACACTGCCAATATTGAAAGAAATCAATTGGTAAGACCTTTGTAGCAAATGCTAAAGCAACGCATGAATGCAAAAGGCATGCGAGAAGCATAAGTGCATGAGATGACCATAGCATAGAAAATGGCATCCACACATAAAGCATTAGGGCACATGGAAGAACAAAGCATCATGCATCATGCTACATCAAGAAAAGAAGAGAAAGCCATCGACAACATGTATTGAGAAGCAAAACCTTGCCACCTTTAGCCCACACATTTGTAAATCAGACTCGACCACCTAAGAGTAGCCATGTAAGCACCCAAGGGAGGATTTGATCTTGTAATACCCACACTTAACCACCTTAAGTAGCAATGAGGTAGCAATGTATGCACTAAGGGGAGGTGATGAATGTAAACTCACATCTAACCACCTTGCGGGTAGCCAAAGGATCATGGCACCAAGGGGACATGTTGAGATATGGTGCCATAGATTAAAGGCAAAGGTATGGTATATGAAAGAATTAAAGTAGCCACCCTAGG
The DNA here is from genome assembly GCF_047967505.1 of Dipteris shenzhenensis. NCBI lineage: Eukaryota > Viridiplantae > Streptophyta > Polypodiopsida > Gleicheniales > Dipteridaceae > Dipteris > Dipteris shenzhenensis. Next base: position 30,186,230 of record NC_141602.1, read on the forward strand.
ATGTGGACTACACGATGTGGAGATGTGGATCAAGGATATCCACAAGGAGAGAGGTGGATGAGAGGATCCCACAAGTGTTGACTATTCTAAGGGCACTCTCTATATAAGAGGCCTATCATGTATTGTTGAGTAGAAGAATGCACATTCACTCAAGATTCTATTTATGAGTCCAAGCTAATCTATCTTGGAACCTAATTGACTTGAGGTACATGTCGTGAGCATTCTCTTCATCTTGTCTCCACATAGGTTCCATCCACCTTAGAGCTCTCCATGGATCCAAGATCCCTCCTTGATTCTTGCTTACTGCTCCTCGGCTTGCACCCTACATTCTTCCATGGTACAAAGACTGGATTCTTCCTTGTCCAACTAGTCCATGAGGGTTTGGACCAGGGATTCATTGGCACAAAGCTCATCCTTGAGCTTGGTGAGGGAGACTTTCATCTCTTCGGCCTTGGCTCAATATTCCTTTGCTTTGTTGAGGGCAATTTGCGATGTAGCTTGTGCAGCGACCATAAGCATGTGGTTGTCGTGCACACTAAGTTGTGCCTGGAGGAGAGTGGATGATAGCTAGGAGGCATGCTCTTTCCTCCTTTTCAAAATAGTTTGTGCCACCTGCAAGAGTTGGAACATTGTATCCAGTAGCTAGAGCTCCATCTCATTGATGTGTGAGAGCTGCTCGGTTGACATGGTGCTCTAGCTGCCTAGGGTCTACCCAGGGTCTAATACTGGGGTTCATTGCAAAATTGGAGGGATTCCATGGGGATAACAGAAAGGCGATGGTCAGTGGGATAGAAGCTATGGCAACAGGAAATGGGGATAACTAAAAGAGGATGACCATGGGGATAATAGAAAGGTGATGGCCATGGGAATAGTAGTAAGGTGACGGCCATGGGGATAACAGTTGTCAAAATTTGTGTGTGTGAGAGAGAGAGAGAAGGGGGGGGGAGAAAGAGGGAGAGAGAGGAAAAAAGGTACAGTGGGGAAGAAGGGGAAAAATGAAAAAAATGGAAAAGGAGGGGGCTGTGGATGTTGAGGGCATCATGCAAAGGGAAAAACGGAGTGAACAGACTAGGTGTCACATAGACCCATGAGGTCAGTGTGCAAGGATGCAAAACATGAAGAGAATGCACAAGAGATGTATTAGCTGTATTCACCTAATGCTGACAATGAATGTGAGTGGGTGCATTGGAATACCAAGGACTTGTGAGCTGCTAGTGCATAAGGGTGATATGCCTACCATACATACTCATCTAGATGTAGACTTGATGTTTATGTGGAATGCAATGGAGATGAATGTTGAGCGGTAGCATACCGCATCATCAACCAAGTAGAGCACGTATTGATTTTGTGCCTCATCCTGGTTGTCAGGGGTGTATTGGCACTACGGTGTTCACTCTAATGGAACTCTTTTGTGGTAAGGCACATGGGCTCTTGTGTGGCTATAACTAGTGTGGAAATAGGTTCTTGTGGTACCACAACCCTTGATGTAGTAGTTATGCTCGAGTAACACTGTGGGTGCTCTATTGAGTAAAGTGTCCCATGTGCATTGGCCTGGAGGAAGGTTATTGTGTAACTACCCCCTTTTTAGGGGTTGGTTCTTGTGTTGCTTTCTCAATGACTTGGGTGACCTTCTCATTGAGTTGGGTGACCTCCTCATTGGGCTTCCTCGATGACTTGGGCGACCTTCTCATTGAGTTGCACTATTTGTGGAATCATGACAGTTCGTGGGCTTGGGGGCTTCGTCGTCTCGCGATGGACTCGAGGGTAGGTTCTTATGGAACTGCGGCTGGAGTTGACACAGGTTCTTGTATTGCTACCTTCTAAACCCCAGTGAGTTGGGATCGCGTATTCAGTGTCATCAAATGTTTTTGGACCCAAGCAGCCCGCTCGCCTTGATAGGAGCCCTAGGCTTCCAAGAGCTTTGTGGCAACCCAGCGCTTGTAAGGCCACTGTGCTTGGAGTGGTGAAATTGCCCTTGCAATCGAGGCGATTGGCAACGTCGATCTCTTCTCTTGGATGGGATTGCCCATGTTAGTGTAGGCCAAGAAGGGATCAGAGACCCTTCACCTCCTTCTGTCCTCCCAAGCCATTGACTTCTGTTGAAGTAGCATTGTGCACAGAGAATGGCTTCTTGTACCTATTGTTCACGGCATTTTTGGGTGGGTGGTAGGGGTGGAAGAGTATCTTGCAACACGGCATGGCTGTCACTATGGTTAGAACCTTGCACTGTCTAGGCCTTGTCAGGGCCTAGACTTCCTTCTGAGGGTCAGAGCGAGGAGTGCTGGGGGTGGTAGGGGCCTTGGAATTGCATTCATTTAAAATTTCCTTGCCTTTTGCAAGTGGTGATACTGTGGGAGAGGTGGGATGAATTTCACAAAGCAGAATTATTGCAGTTCTCCCCCCATTGGTGAGAGTTGCTATCCGAGCCCTCTAGTAAATTTGGCAGTTCATGGCCTAACACCAGGTCCTTCCCAATATCTGTTCATCGATCGCGTCTGTGGGGAGAACATAAAAACGAATCTCTACTTCCTGGCAAACAACAATTAGTTTCAAGTCCACATACCCTAAGGTGCTTAAGAGTTGACCATTGATGGCGTGGACTGAATCTACAGTAAGGTTTAGGGGTATTTGCAGTGCTTCCCATACTTCGCGGCGGGAAATGAAGCTATGGCTCGCTCTTGGATCCACGAGCACCTGGATGCGTAAGCTCAAAACCCTGCAATTGGACATTCAACCTAGTTGGATCTACCGTCAGCTCATCAGTCAGTCCTAGATGTTCAAGTGTTGCCTTAAGCAAGGCCATTTGCTTACGTTGTTTGATTTTTGGCATTACATGCCTTGGCTTCTTCAATGGCCTAGCATTTCATCCGAGTTACCTTGGCCTTAAGCTCCTTTTCTCTATGGATGGCTTGGAGGGTCTACAAGGTGAGGGGCCCATAGTATCTTTTTAAATTTCCCCCGTTAAGGTAACCATCCATTTCCACTCTGTCTAGGGTAGCTATTTGGCATGCGCCTTGAGGAGTAATCTCAACTATGCAGTAGGGACCCATGCCCCTATATTTAAGTTTACTTTTGGTGTTACAGATGCTATAGAGGAGTGCAAGATCTCCTTCCTCGAGGTCCTTGTTTTTGAGATTGTGGTCAAACCATTTTTTGCACCGTGCCTTCTCACCATGGGTTGACCTTCCCTCTATGTTGTCATGTAATTAACCTCAGCATCATTTAATTCTCGACTGGCAAAGTACACCGGGTAGTATAGGTTGTACTCCCCTTGTTGTGCTAACACACATCCGATGGCAAAGTGTGAGGCATCTATGTGGATGTGGAATAGCTAGCTTGAGGATCTCAAAGGATTTTTGACATTCCTCGATCCACTCAAAGACTACTAACAGCTTGCTGTGTCTTTGTAAAATAGGATGAACCCTTTGATAGTCACCGTATGGCCTATAAACCATTGCACTCCTTTGGCATTGGTGGGGGGGAGGTAATTCTAGAATGAGCTTGATCTTGTTGTAATCCATGGAGATGTCATTCTTGGACATTATGTGATCGAGAATCACACCTTGTTTGACTCAAAATTAGCACTTGAGGGGATTCATGGATATCCGATACAAGTTGCATCTTTCAAGGACTAGTTTCAAGTATCTCAGGTGATTATCCCATGTCGCGTTCATGCACAAGTCATCCAGGAAAACTTCTACTAAGTCCCTTAGGTGCTCCTTGAAGATGGTGATCATCAACCACCACTGGGATGTGGTGGGTGCATTGGTAAGCCCAAATATCATTACTTTGGCCACATACACACCCCACTCGATTACAAAGGTAGCTTTATGTTGATCCTGCAGGGCGATAGATACCTAATTGTATCTTGAGAATCCATCTAGGAAGCTATAAGCGTTCTTTTTGGCTACTCTTTCTAGAACATGTTTTTTGAAAGGCAAGGGATACCGGTCACATCTGGTGGAAGCATTGACTTTTTTCAGATCCACGCATACTCAAATCTTTCCTTTCTTCTTTAGGACTATCATGATGGGTGACACCCAGTCTATATGCTTTTTCTCATAGATGAATCCCACATCTATGAGTTTTTGGATCTCCTCCCTCACTATGAGCACATATTTGGGATTCATAGGATAGGGATGCTGACGGACTGGACTGACATCTTTTAGCATGGGTATCATGTGCGACATAATTTCGAGCACACCCTTCATATCTGTGCATTTCCAGGCCATGCAATCATTGTACTCTCAAAAGAGGGCAATTAAATCACTCTCCTCATTGGGGGTGAGGTCATCTTCTATGATACTGGGTGTGGGTCCTCCCCTTCTGGCACCAGGTTTACCTCCTTAACCTTAGTTGGGCTGTCGTACCCATGGAAGCACCCTTCTTACTGAGCTCTCTTGGCCTGTTAGTATAAGATCTTGTGATCCTTGATCGTGTAGGCCTTGTAATGGGAAGGTACATATTGTAGGTCCTCCTTCTCTTTGTCCTTCTCCTCCATTCCCCTTGGGGTGGTATTCCTCTTGGCCCTAGCGGGAGCCTTTAGGATTTTAGGAGTTGGGAGCTTCAGACTTGAGGGGGGCTGCTTCATGCACTTATGGAGCTGACTGGGGAGGTAACCTTGCTCAACGGTGATCCCCAATTGGTGAGGTAACCTTCCTCAACTGTGATCCCCAGTTGGAGGAGAACTCATGGTGAGCAGCAGTCATGGCACCCACATATGTTAGCCGGTGGAGGTTTAATTTGACCCTTACTATTTCTTTGCTCACCTCACGAGGTTTGAGCATGTTAAACATTTTGAGGGAAACCACCGTGTTCAACCCACCGTGTTCAACCCTTTGTGCTCGGGGGTTGTTATTTGGAACCCTATTCTTTCTAAGAAATCAATGTTTGCTAGAAGCTGCATCCAATTTTGAGAGAACTCTAGCTTGGGGAGAGGGGCATACCAAAATTCATTAGCCTCCTCGTCCTCTTCTCTCTTAGAAGTTTGGAATAGTTTCAAGGATGCACTCCTGTCAGTTGTGTCAGATTTTGCAGAAAAAAGTTGTCCTAACGCTGGGTAGGCCTTGTATGTATGCAAGTCCACTCGCACAATTTGCTCCTCATGCCAAAAATAGATGTTATTAGTGTGCCAATCATGTATGAGTCCGGATGTTCACAAGAAGGGCCTACTTAGGATGGCTTCATATCTAGGCTGTTGGGTAAAGTCCATGACTACAAATCCAAAGGAGTACATGAAGCCGAATTCCTTAATGTTAATGCCCGTGAGGACTCCCAAGGGTTCAGAAGTTCTACCGTCAGCTAGCTTCACTACCAGGTGGGTTTGCTTGAGGGAAGGTTTTCCCCACCTCTCCCAGCATTCCTTGGTGTGGACACACACCCGCTTCCCCATCTAGGATGGCGTCAACCTTTTGGTTTTGGTAGGTTATGGGGATAGGTGCATTAGTATCCTCACCTTCAAAGTATTGGCCTAACTTATTGATGGGGACCTTGGGTAGATTTTGGCTTTCCTCTTGCGGTTGGTCGACTTCGGGGCTGGTAGGTCCTAGGGGTAGGAATTGCCCGTTCATCCAATTTGAGAGGTCTCACCAGAGGGTAGGATTCTCTCTTAACAAGGATGTGATTGGCATCTTAACCTTTGTGGAGAGGAAGGCTACTAACCCGATGCTATTGCATGGTTCCTAGGAGGTCTCCCTACCTACTGATAGCAGATCCTTGTTCGAGACCATAGATGTCTCCTTCCTGTCATAGGTTCTGTAGTGTTGGATCCTCTTGGAACATCCACTACATCAAGTCTAGAGCCTCTGATTTATCAGAGCTAGATCATTCCTCTTCTTCCACCCTCTCTATCACCCTAAGTGCCTTTGCCCCTCTATGAGTGGTCAAGTGGTCCGGGTGGATGGTATCTGATCCTTTGTTCCTCACTGCTCTCTCCTTGCCTTTCCACTTCTCCCCTACTTCTTTTCTACTAATTAATACATTTTTGAATTCTTTTCAATGGGGGGAAGCTATTCCTATTATATTATATTATGTTACTATATATGTAGCAATCAATCGGATTTAAGCCATATTATATGTATCCTCATTGTGTATGTGTATCGCCTGTCTTATTTTACATTTTCATTATTATTACAAACCACTTGTGAACAAAAAATATACATTTATAAAAGCCTTCTAGGTGGCACCCCTATGCACAATGCAAATAAAAAAGGACATCTATGTTTTTAACATGCACAATGTAAAGAAACCATTATCTTTTTGAGATGTTATAAATAACAAAAGAGAACCTTCTATATTTAAAAAATAATAATAACATATAAACATGGCATCAATAATTGAAGTCATCTTTATAAACTGCATCCAAAAAAAATGAAAAAACCTTTCTATGTTTAGGATAAATTTATGTGTGTATAGCAATATGTGCACATTGATTATTTATATATGTGTGCATGTTTATTCATGTATATTCTTTAGTACCTTACATTTTGCCACATGAATGCCCTAAAAATAGAGCACCATTGATTTTATTACATTCTGTTGCACCATTCATGTTTCCACATGAACGCCCTCAAAAGGGAGCACCATTGATTTTATTACATTGTGTTGCATGAGTAAAATTTTGTTAACAACACTATAATGTGTGTGTGTGTGTCCATGTGCATTTGTGTGGGTGTGCGCATGCATGCATGTGTGTGTGTCTGTGCACATGAGTGCGTGTGTGTGTGCACTCATGCGCATGCACATGCACACATGTGTGTGTGTGTGATATATATAGATATATATATATATATATATATATATAAAGAGAGAGAGAGAGAGAGAGAGAGAGAGAAAGAGAGAGAGAGAGAGAGAGAGAGGGAGAGAGAGAGAGGTTTCTCTATAAATGTGCACATAGCAAAAGATTTCTATTCATATATAGAAAATATATATGAGTGGATTCAAATATGAAGACTTCACACCAATATGTTTCTAGAAAATATATATGAGTTGATTCAAAGCTGAAGACTTCACAGCATGTAGTTAAATATCTCAAAAACTTAAAGCTAAAAGACAGGGGGAGATCATAAAATTATATCTATGTTAGAGTTTAAACAGCAGTTTAAACAGCATGTAGTTAAATATCTCAAAAACTTAAAGCTAAAAGACAGGGGGAGATCATAAAATTATATCTATGTTAGAGCATCTTATATGTGGAGAGTCAAGGCTTCTATGTGGGTGTGCCTACTTGGAAAGGTGTATTTTACTCAACTAGTATGGGGTGCCATTGACTCGGGCATTTAACTAGGTTAGGGGCATGTTAGAGGGATGGCCCTAGGTGCTATTTTAGGCTAGTCTTGTGCCAACTGGATGGGTCTAACCAAGCATACAATATGGCTGACCAAGATCGGGTTAATTGACTTGCCAAGGTCAACCTATCAAGAAAACACACCACTGGATTGGGTTAGTTGTGTATAGCTCCTACCCTCACACTATAAATAGGACACCATCACAACATGTGGATTGTTTCATTTGAACCTCACCCACACCTCCACTTGGCGCTATTTCCCATGCTATAAGTGGAGGTATATTGCCTCATTCTCTCTCTCTTTCTCTTTTATGCTTTCTCAACATTCTTAAAGTTGACATGGTATTAAAGCTATAGGTTGGCTAGAAGCTTAGACTTGGACCTATAGAGTGTTTGGAGCTCACATAGTTTACACCTAGCGGGTGTGAATAGTTTAAAGGTTGTTGCTTTTTGCTGAATCAAAGATATTATTGCGGGCCATATCCCACCTATCCTTAATTGCATTGCCTGTGAATGAAACCATCACATGTGTTGTGATATATGGTGTAGAATAGATAGCTTGGGAAGAAGGTTAGTGATGGTTGAAGGTGCTCTGGCAGGTGTGGCTAGTCTGCAACACACGCGACACATGTTCATGCATGGACAACAAGGGATTTAGAAATTTTTGAAGAAGGCATCATAGCAGCCTCTTCTCCCCTTCCTGCATGAAGGCATCATAATAGCCTCTTGTCCCCTTCTTACATCCCCCATCTAGCATCCCTTTTCTCCTTTTCCCAATCATCCTTCCTAACTCTTCTTCTTTCCCACCAACCCTTCCTTTCATAAGGGCTATTCATTTGACTTTTAGTGCGTGTGTGAGTGCTTGGAGTGTCCCCAGTGATGCAAGCATTGTAGTGCTTCTGAAGTATGGTCAAAGTTAGAGGATCTCTATGTTTAGGATTCTTCTATGTGGCTGTCATGTTGTAGGGTCAACTCAACATCATTGCTTTTTCTATAGGTAGCTCTATGAAGCCATTTTCAAGGAAGGCCAATACTATCCATGACTAGCTATTGGAAATGGGTACTGCCTTGTGCTCTACTTAGTTGGTTGCACTTATCCTCATAGTGCTTCCACAAGAGTATGAAATGGTTTCTCAAGCATTGCACTAAGACATGAAAAATGAGTTGGATTTTTATGTTCTCTACTCCCTTCTCTTGGAGGACGAATCTGTTCTACTATTCCAAGGTAACTTGAAGGTTTCTCATGGTGGTGATCACACATTTAGAGCTATGCCATGTGGGAGTAGGGGTCGCCTGGCAAAAGATTGTCAACCTAAGGACAAGCACAAACCTAAAGACAAGAACACAACTTTATCAACACAAGAATAAGATGACATGTCACATGATTCGAGGGCAGATCTTGCTCAAGATCATCAAACCATACCTACTTTCTAGCAAAAAGGCATGATTCCCCCCACATACCATAGTTAGAGATGGCTTGTGAGAGGGAGACTGGGGTGGTTATAGTTCCTATAAAATTAAAATCTAGCACGTAAGGTAAGCTTTGATGGACAAAGCTATGAAGTAGATGTATTCAAAGCTCATTGAGCTTGGTGAAGTAGAGACTATGGATACAATGTGTTTCGAGTTCATTGTTCGAGGTCTTGGACATGATGTGTTCACTAGGGGATATATTCAACATGGTTTGTTCTACATCTCAACATTCTTACTTGGAATTCACTACACACTGGTATGGAAATTAAAAGCCAAGTAGATCGCTTTGCTATTCATGGTGACATTGCATTTTGAGCACTGACCAGGTTGTCAGGTGCTCTCTTTGACTTGAGTCCATCCATGGTTGCATCTTCACCAACTTTCTTCTTCATAATTTTGCACACTATAAGCTACAAAGAGGGTCTTAGTTTTAGAGAAGCTCATGTCATGTGGAGGGCGAGGGCTTCTTTGTGGGTGTGCCCACCATAAAAAAGTAGGTTACTCAATTAGTCTAGGGGAACATTTACTAGGGAATTTAGCTAGGGTTAGGGGTAGATTAGAGGGATTGTTTAGCTATTTTTTCACGGTGGTCTTGTGCCAATTGGCTAGGTCTAACTTGGCCCACATTTTGGCTAACCAAGGTTGGGTAAACCGGCCTGCGGGTCAAGTAGACACACCACCCTATTGGGTTGGTTGTCTGTAGCCTACCCTCACACTATAGGACTCCCTTATCACATGTAGATTATTTCATTTCTTCCTCACACATACCTCTAATTAGCATAGTTTCCCAGCATATAAATGAAGTTATCTTGCCTCATTCTCTCTCTCTCTCTCTCTCTCATTCTTTTGTAATGTGAAACATTGACAATAGTATCTGTATTGCATGTGAAGAAAACTACAATAAGGATTCCATATGAGATCCTGCACATCCCTATAGGGCTTATTGGAGACTCATAACTATTTGCTCAACATGACATCAAGCCATATTCTTATTAAATGAGGGCAAGTAGTAACCTATTTAGCTAGGTCCATAAATTATGGCAATTGACTAGCTGAGAAGAGGTTTTCCAAATTTTGCTAACTTGTTGTACTTAAAAAGTAGTTGCTAATTACCCCTAGTTTTTTGTATCATCCTCTTGTTTCTTCCTTTTGTTTGGTCCTTTCATCCTTGTTACAGCTTTCCATTTTTTTCTCTTTGTTTCTTGCCCTTTGCATTGGTTATGTCTTGTAATAACATTATATTTGTTATGTCTTGTAATAATATTGTATTTCTTAAGTGCTAGAATTTTTTCCCTAGCAAATATTTGATAGTATATCTCTTCCACCTTGCTAATCGTGCATACTTTGTTCTTCGTAATAATGGATCATTCACACTATGTCCTCTTCCCTTCTAATCCTAGCAACATCACATCCAAGAACCACTACTTAAGGGCCCCACTATGATTCCTAAATCATTTACACCCACTTGCATTATTTCATGTCACAATTCATGACATTCCTAAGAATTGAAATAAACCATTTTCCTTGATTATAGTATTCACAACATAAAGCTTGTGAGATTCTTTTTTCCAACAACCTTTTTCAAAAAGTTACTACACCAAACATAAAAACGAGAGACTAAGAACATAAGAGAAAAACTTTGCAATAAGGGAATGCTATGTTGAGGATGTTATGCTTACAACTATCGTGACAAGATCTTTTCAGTACAACTTGATATATTTTATCTGCATCCATGAGCTCTCTCATTCATGTGGCTTTAAGCACTGGCACTTGCCAACTTCATATTGCATCTACTAACCAATAAGATATGTGACTTCTCATAATATTTGTTAAGATTAATAAAACCATCTTTCCACTTCTACATTTTGAATAAAGAAACACCTAATGAATATTGATAGGAAACACCTAATGACTAGTGATAGGAATCGTTTGGGAAGCTTATCATAATCTCTACATTTGTGGATGGATATCTTATGTACTTTGTGTTTACAACAATGTAAAGAAGCAAGTTGAATGCTTCATATAATTTATCTTTTCAAGAACGCGTGTTGAGTTAATTAATAATTTTACTTTTAGAAAGCTACTTTGCTTCTTCCCTATCCCAAGCAGTTGGGAAAGAGCTTTAAGCCATGGACCACAAGTGCTATGATAATTTTAATTTTTATATGCACATATGTATAATATAGCATAAACCCAACAAATATCCAATAAAATAATATTACAAAAGATGGTACTTCTAGCATGGCATGCATGAAAACGTGTTGAGAACAATTGCACCTTAAACTAGTGTATATGTGTAAACGTCCTTCATAAAGTGCATTTTAAAGAGACACACACCTAAAGGCTAGATAATGAAGTTAGAGGGAAACAATTGGATTACTATTTCAGTTGATTTAATAAGCTGTCCCTTTCATTTAAGACAATTCATTCATATAACAAGATCTTTTTCAAATCAAGGCATGGGGACACCCCTAAATTTTTTAAAATGTCATAGCCTTAAAAGTGTATATGTATTGGAATCTTTGTAAACCTAGGCTAACTTTTCTAGGTGGTAATGTGAACAACAAGAGTAAGGTCAAAATCCTCGCATTATGCTAATTTTTGAATGGTAGGCATTTGTGGAGGGAATGTGTTACTAGTGGTGGGATCATGTCATTTGTGAGCCAGGTGGCACTACCCATGAACACAAACTCTTGAATCTTTGACATTACCATGACATGGAACGGTGGTCGATAGGCGTTACAAGCATAATGGCATTGCCACTAGGCTTAAGATTTGATTAATAGGGGAGCAAGTAACGAACAAATGCTTCAAGCGTCAATATTTGAACTCTAGTCCGAGAGGCATTGAGGAATTTCTAGACCAAGAGCCTAAGTATAGTGTGCTGATATGAAACTCTACTAATGGGTTTTGAACCTTTGCGCTACTAATGGGAAGCTGCTGGGTTAACCAAGTGGGTGATTCTAACTAGGCTCTTTTTTAAAAATTTTGTTTTATGGAGACATGGGCAATACATGTGTAACAACAACACATTGCTTGGGGGGTTTGATATGCGGCCCCTTCTCTTGCTTGGGGGGTGTAAACATGATGAGAGGCTAGAGTGAGAAGCTTAGAAGTGTTAGATGGTTGAGGTTGGGTTGTAGCAGGTGGTTAAAGTGTAAGAGAAGATATATTGATATATTGTAGGTGGTTAAAGTGTAAGAGAAGATATATTGCCGGGTGATAAGGAGCCTATCCGTAGCACGCTAACCTTATGTGCAAGGTCGGCTTCCTTGCTTTTGCAGCCTCCCACTCTTCGTTGCGCTGTCTCGTTCGATGCAGCCCACTTCTTTTCTCGAAGCCATCGATCCTCCGCCGCATCCTCTCCCCCCCCAAAAATACCCGATACCCACTTCAATACAAAATCACGACCATCTCTCCTCATTAGCGGCGTACACCTCACGTTCACGAGTGGAGCACAGCCATCACGATCTCTGGCCAATGGAGGGAAGACAAATCACCGTGCCAGAGAGGGAGGAGGACAAAATTATCGCTGGGTTCATGGATTCCTCGAACGTCAAGCTGATTACGCACGAAAAAGAGAGGAAAGATTCAAAAAATCAAGGAGTGGAGAGGGATGGTGAAGGAAGCTGGTGCGGATATGTATTATATGGAGGGAGAGGTTGATGAGTAAGGGTCAAGCGAGCAGCGATGGCGGAGAGCAGGAGGCGAGGGGGAGCAGAGAGTTGACGAGAAGGACTTGTTTCGCGAGGAGAAGCATTTGCATGTAGAGATCGACGTACTTGAGAAGAGCGTTGAAGACGCAGTAGATTTCATCCTCCTCCTCCATCTCCCTAAAGATTGCTCCAAGCTAAGCTATGGCAGCCTCATCCTCCCCTGTCGCTCATGATCACAACGATCCAGACCCTGATTTCTGGCCCATCTCCCTCTCCTGCTCTCCTCGAGAACGCCATGATTTTGAGCCCGCCTTGGCCACACCGCTCGATGACTCCGTCTCCTTCTCCTTCTCCACGCATAACAATATTCACACTCAAGCCCCTCACCATGCCGATTTTCCACACTCTCATCGCCGGCACCAGCCCTGGAATTCGAGCCTCACGAAATCGGCCTGCGATTTTGAGTGCAACAGATCAGCAGGTTTCATCCGGGATCGTTGTGGATTCGAAGTCTATCCTGCTGACTCTCTCTTCCGCAATGGACAGCTCCTTCCCCTTCTTCCTGATGCTCACGGCGCTCCGACTTCCTTATCCTCCTTACCCGCCACACAATTCTTCATCAAACCTCAGAGTGTGGTCGTTGGACGATCTTCTAGCATTGACTCTCAAAGCAGCGGCGTCTGGAGCTCTTCCGACAAATGTTCTCGGAAGTCGTCTGCATGTACCTCTCGGAGTTCAAGCGGTTACTCTGATGACTCCTCTTTCAGCCACAAGGGCTCGCACAATTTAAGTGGCGACTCCCGAAGCTCAAGCAGGAATTCTGAGGGGTCACCTCTGTACTGCAAGGGTACTTCACGCGATTATAATCTTAAGGAGTCTCAAAAGCAGCGTCTCGAAGGGGTACCTCCACAAACACCACCGCGGAGACAGTCTGCAAATGTTAAACAGTTGCAATTGCCAGTGCAAGCGCAAGCTAAGCAGAATCATAACACAGTGCAGTCTGTTCCTCCCTCTCCTCGTTCTCCATTAAACTGGAGAGTCCTGTCTTTGCAACCAATCAATCCCTCGCATGCTCGGTCTGATGAATGGGGACTGGGAGCTCGAAAACTGCAGCTATCCTTTTCAGAAAGAAGCCGATCGTCGCAAGGAAGTCCAGACGTACGAAGGGCACGAAAGGAATATCTCTCGGCCAAATCGAGTCCGGCTTCCCGATACCAGAACAAAGGGGAAGAACGTCGTGTAGGAGCAAAATTCCTTGTAACAGAACTCTCAGAAGGTCATCAACGGGGTCAGACCTCACAAAAAGTGTCGACGAGGGGAGACTCCTGGACGAGGCAGATGAAGGACGTGAAGCCATTGTCGTGGTTTCGTCAATGCAGAGTAGACTGCAAGAAGGACGTTGCGAGCAATGCACATGTAATGCAGAAGCTCAAATACTGGCCGGCTGGCTGAAGTTTGAATATCACGGCTGGCAATGTGTTATTGAAGAAGTTGATACTCTCTTCCAGCGTAGCTCAATTGCAAAGCATGAAGCTTGAAGATGTGCTAGTTTATTTGTTTATCTGTTTATCTGTTGTAGCAGCTTGGGCTTGAAAATGAGAGCGTTGAAGCCATGGTTATTCAAAGCAGATGAGAGACAGTCCGTATGGTGTGCTAAAATCAGGTAATATTGAAGAGTCCAGCAGCCGACGCTTCATTAAGCCTGAAGTCGATCGGATGATCAGCCCAGGGATGCTGATGATATAGTTAAGAATAATCCTGTTGCAGCACATCAAGCCTGCAGATCATCAGCCAGGGCTGTTGAGATTAAGGATCTCTCTTACCCTTACCTCTACCGTTGCTTGAAAATGAGCCAGCTGATAAAGTTTATAATCTCTTATTCATAAAGTTTATAATCTCTTATTCATTGTTAAAATCAGCCCTGCAGCAGGCCAAGTGAGTCAGCGACGGTATTTCGTATATTTGCATCCTGAGAGAATAGTAATCTCCGGGATGTGAATTCTTTGTGTTTAATTTTGATACGCTTTAGTCCCCCCCGATCCTAAGGTCTTGTAAAGCTGCACGTTGAGACAGACGTAAGTTGGTGACGATTTAACCGAATTGCAGCAATTCAAGCTTACTACAAGACTTAATCTATGCCATCGAATTAAGTTCATGTTTGGGAGCTCCTATCTTTCGTGTGTTGGGAGCTCTCCTATTTCTTTTATCTATTAACTAGTACCATGACCACTCTACCATGGGTTAGAGACTTGCTCGGGTGGGTTTCAAAGTGGGATCTTATAATTTCAAGAAATAAAATTTCAAGTCAAATCAAAACCCCCTCCTGGCTTGGCTCTATGCTCACTTTACTCAATGATTCAAGGCAAATCATTTGCACAAAGATAGCTCAAAGATAGGCTCCCCTCAACCCTTCTCTCTCTCTTTCTCTCTCTCTCTCTCTTTAAGTCTCTCTCTATCACACACTCTCTCTAAGTGCACGTATAATATTTCTCTCTTGATCACATACCCACGTCCCGTGAGTGTCTTCCTCACATGCACATACACATGGATACTCAAACAGAAGAGATCCCTCCCTTCCCTTCTCTTTCTCATGTACACCTGTAAGACCCGTATATGTTTGTTTAGAGACCTTCCTTTACCAAGGAATAAAATTTGAATTAAACTTCGTCTATGCAACAAAGATTTTGATCATAATAATACATCTATTCATCATAGGTTATAGTAGTGCATCTTTGAAAAAGCATATTTTTTTCTAATCCTTTTTTTCTCACCTAAGGGCCCTTCTCTACTTCTTAAGCTTTGGCTCGCTTGATAGATCTCTCCATACAAAATCTCGACCCTACAATGCAAACTTAAACTGGATCCTGCCCATGTAATGTTCGGGCCTCATTTGAGCAATTAGTAGAGCCACTCTAGATGAAGATCCTTTGCAATTAGTTTCATGAACATTGAACACCGTCACAGTGCAGTCTCTGGACTGACCACCTATCATCATGCAACCTTTTGTCGCTTCTTTGCTTGCAGCTCATGCAAATCATAGGTTGGCTTAGAGAGACCACTGTACTAGTTTTTGGTGTAATAATGAGACAATCTATCATTCTGAGCATCGCCTCAGCGCAGTCTCTGGCATGACCACCTATCATTGCTCAAACTTCAAGTTTGTCTTGGAGAGACCACCACGTTGGTTCTTGGAGTTATAGCTCCGTTACCTATTTTTATGTATTATGGGAGGAGATCTATGAAAGCCACCACGCTGGTTCTTGGAGTTATATATTTGTCTACCAAGGAAAATGTATTTTGTTGTGCAACCAAGCAAAATGCAATTGACGATATGGCCCTTGAGGGGTCCCCTTTAGGGACAAGGGCCATATCTACATGCATTATACAATATCCAGGATGCCACTGGATAGAAATGGCATGTCGATATGGCCCTTGTCCTTAAAGGGGACCCCTCAAGGGCCATATCGTCAATTGCATTTTCTAAAAATTTAATTGTATTTTTCTAGATGTATCTCCATGCAACCACAACGGTGGGGTCATTGGAGTTATTTTAGTGCTATTTTGGTCATAAACCAAGGAAATTGTAGTCCTTCCTTCTTGGTATTTTAGTCCTTGTTGTAGTAAATATAAATGATGGCAAAAGTATAATTTATCGAGTGAAAATTAAGCAAGAGATTACAATGCACATTTACGTCCAATAATAGGTTATATAAAAATTATCAACTTATACCGAGCAAAAATTGAACAGAGGATCTTACATTCATAAAAACTCGGCAATTGCTGAGAGCCTTAAACCAAAGATTACAAGTAGTGGCCATAACCATTCAAATACAAATATAAAAGTTAACAATAATGCATACTGAGAGCCGGCCATAACCATTCAAATACAAATATAAAAGTTAACAACAGTGCAAACTGAGAGCCTCAAATTGAACAAAAAGAGATTACATAAATGCCTTAGTCTCTTAGAGACCAAAACATTACATCCAATGAGCCAAAATATTACATCCAGCCATTGTTGAGAGCCTCTTCTAAGCAAGAGGGAATTTGTACAACTCAGTTTTCAGCTAGTCTAGCTTGTTGCATTAAAAAGTTTTAGGGAGCCAAAGGAGGATACGATGGAGAGGCTGAAGAACATGCACATTGCCAGGACTTAGTTAATCACCCCCTAGTAAGTCGAGAGTACTTTGCTTTGAAAAGATTGAGGGCTGCGTCGACATCTAGGGGGAACCCATACAGCACAGCCAGAAAGAGGCCCTCTATGAGCATGTTATCCAAGGTGATGACATTCAAATGTGTGGGGAGTCTCGCCTATGGGCACGAAGAGTCTCCACTAGTGTGAGCATTTCTATTCCATGTGAGTGCAATGCAATCACCTTATATGAGAAGGTAGATATTATTGGAATCACAGAGCATCAGGGGGGGGGACCAACTAGGCATGTTGAAGCTGAGTGGGTGAGTAGAAGATGAGGAGGGGAGTAGATGCAGTGATGAGAGTTGGAGGAGGGAGCGTGGAGTAAAGTAGAGCAGGGGCAAAAAAGAGATAGAGGATAGAGGAGGGGTGTGGAGCAAAGAAGCAGAGCATGGGTGGATCAGAGCAACGTAGTAAAATGCCAAATGCCACGGATCTTATATATATATAAAGTTCAAGCCACCATGGTGGCTGGAACCTGGGGTTCCATCCATATTAATTGCAGGCCACCACGGTGGGAATCCCCCAGATGGGCTGGTAATCATGAAGAAGATGCCATGTGGTGCCACTCTGATGGCTGGTAATTAACTTAGCCATGACAGACGTGGCTAATGAGAGCCGATCCTGGTGACTCGTAATTTTTACTGCACTCGTAGTGATTATTCATGCTAAAGCGCAGTGGTGGGTGAGTAGTGGCATGGTGGAATCGTAGCCACGATAGATGTGGCTGAGGATAGCCACCACTATCGGGCAGTAATTCCCATAAAAATAAATCATGAAGCTTGATCACCTCTAGTCCCTCATTACCATAATTTACTACACTCGTAGTAATCATACATGCAAGCCCGGTGGTGGTAACTGGAAGCTAAGTAATTGTGGGCCATTGCGGTGGCTAGTAATTAATCGACAACCTGGTGAATCTTAGCCGCCACCAGAGACATAGCTAGGAATCTTAGATGCCACCACCTCTAATCATTCATTACCATGCAAGTCAGTACTGCTGCTTTGAATTAAATTTGGGCCAACCACTGCGGTGGCTCTCACCTTGATAGTAGTTGGGCTACAACCACCGCAGTGGCTCTCACCTTGACAATGTAGTCAGCTATTCCATTTCGTTAATCGTTTCCTCTTATATCCCTCTTGAACATTTCATTCTCCCTTGCAATCTCAAGCCTCCACTATTCCATCTCCTTCACTGCTTCATCTTCTATCCCTCTTGACCATTTCTTTCTTCCTTGCACTCTTCCTACAACTTCTATCCCCTCTCGTAATGGACCCTGCATAGTCTGGGAGCTCCTCACATAATCTTTCCTCCCCCTCTGCAGCACAGTGCCAGAGCCCCTCCTCCCCTCATCTTGAAAGCATGACATATGGGAGCTCCTCTCTTGCTATTCAAAAGCCCAATTTGGATGCTCTCCAAAACTTCACCAGGATGGTGTAGGAGGTGAATGTGAAGGAGGAGCAACTAGTCTGTCAAGGTCACAAGATTGCCATCAATTCAAGGTCCTTTCGCATCTTTTATAGCTCCTTGTCCGCCATGTCCCTGTCATTTCTCACTTGTTCGAGCCTACCTCGGAGCTCCTTCATGCACTTCTCTATTCTTCTCTTCTATGCCTTTCCATGTCGACCAATTTTGTGGTGGCCTCAGCTTGCTCTTGTGCTTGCAAGGACCTTGCTTGTGCCTCCTCTACCTTGGCTTCTACACCTTCCCTAAGACTTTTCTCAAGTTGCATGGCCTTTGCTGCATCAGTGGCTTTCTCTTGTAGAAAAGTCACCTTCTCAGACATCTGCTTCTCGTATTGCTCAAAAATCCCTTTGAGGGTGGATGCCATCAGGTGTATTGCAACTCCAGTGGACTAAGATGACAATTGGGATTTGGTATCCACACAATTCTTCAAGTTGGTTAATACGCTCTTGGAGATTGCCCTTGAGAAAGATACATCACGTCCTTTCAATTGCTCTACTACTGCTTGAACCTGCTAGAACTTGCAAGCTCCTCTCTATGAGGAAAGAAGTGAATTGTCTTCTTCAGTACATCTTGGAGGTCTGTTGGCAAGCTCAAAATCATTCTCCTTCAGTGAATTGTCCTTCTCTGCTTCTTCTCTTCTCTATTTCTTTCCATGTTGACCATTTTTGCAGCGACCCTAGCTTGCTCTTGTTCCTGCAAGGCCCTCATTTTTGCCTCCTCTACCTTGGCTTTTGCACTCACCCTGATAATTTTCTCAAGTTGCACTGCCTTTGCTGCATCAGTGGCTTTCTCTTGTAGAAAAGTCACCTTCTGAGATACCTTCTTATCATATCGTATTGCTCAGAACTCCCTTTGAGGGTGGATGTCATTAGTTGCATTTGCAACTCCAGCAGACTGAGATGATAATTGGGATTTGCCAGGATTTGCCATCCATGCGATTCTTCAGATCGGTTATCACGCTCTTGGAGACCCCCGCCCTTGAGAAAGATACATCACATCCTTTGAATTGCTTTGCTGCTGCTTGAACCTACTAGAACTTCACGGCTCCTCTCGTATCAGGAAAGAAGTGTATTGTCTTCTTCAGCACATCTTGGAGGTCTAATGGTAAGTTAGAAAGCTTGACTCCACCATCTTTACTAATCTGAGCGTTGGGGTATACATCTAGAATATCCTGTCTCTTCCACTGCTTCTTGAAAAAGTGTGTTTGCGTACTGCCTCCAAAAATTCCTAGAGCCTTTTCAATCTCAAAGAGCCAATGAAAAGGAGGGTCTTTACAAATGGCTTTGCAACATGTAGAACTCTTTGAACATTGAAAAAGACAAGATGATGGAGGAGCTAAAAAGGGAGAATGCAGAAATCAGAAAGGTGATGTAGGAACTATGAGAGAGCTTCGAGGCCAGGATGGGGCAGAGAGCAGCCAGGATAGAGAAGACAATGAGGAAGCTCCCCAAGCCAAGAAGGATGTAGAGAGCAGCCACCATGGTGGAGCAAGTTCCAGCCACTGCGATGGAGAAATTTGTAGTAGCCACGGTGAGGGTTTTTTTTATGAAACACTGTTGGAAGTCCAAAGAGCAACCTACAATACCCTGCAAGAAGATCACAATAGATGTTTGCACAAGCTTGTCGTGGCTTTTGACAGTTATGAAAAGCACTCCATCGCCTTGCGAGATTTCCAAACTGGAGTGGAAGTCTTGGAAACTGCCCATGAAGGAATTTACGAATTTAAGCTCAACAGATGCTGAGGGATTCTGATGCAGTTGCTGCACAGAGTGAGCAAAAAGTGGAGGAGATGAAGGAGAACATCCACAGCCTTAGGATGAGGGAGGAAGGAGTCAAGAAGCAACTTCTTCATGTACAGAGCAAGACTGTGGTATTGATGGTCACAATAGTTAAATCGGATGCCTATCCTGCTATGTATTAGTGTCCGGAATGCATGGTCTGCCATACCCCCATCATACATGATTGCTGTAGTCGATGGCCTGCATGCTACCACCTTGTGCACGTTTTTTGCTTTGGAGTGTGGGTGCATACAAAATCGCAATGTAGCTTGTTGGTAAACTAAAAGGAAAGCATAGAGTGGACACAAATTCAGAATACTTGCATTATGGAATGAAGAAGAGTGAGGTCCTTATGTAGGCATCTCTTACATGCTCACTGACATCACTGATGACTTCAGAGCTTCACAATCATCTCCTCAATTTGCTCCTACATTCTCTCAATCATCCTATGTGGCTTTCCACCACCTAACTGTGCTTATGGGCACCTAACTATGCCTCTAGCACTCACACATAGAAACCAAGGTGTGCCTAAGGTATACACCTTGAGATATCCCAACAAACCCCCCCTCAAGGGAATGCCTCAGGCTATGTCAAGGATACAGCTAGCACAAGGTGTCTCATGCCATCTCATGGTGGTCATGGATCTATCAATGGCTAGGATCTCAAGCTAGCAAGGGTTCCCATGGGTGTAAGGTAAACAAAAGGGATACAAAAGCTTCCAATGGTTATCTCCTCTGCATGTACATGCACATAATGTCTGCAGGAGGTACCATGGAGCAAAAACACATACACATGGCCTACATCATAAGGTGACCAGAGGTGTTTACAAAACACACAAAACACAATAATTTATTTCATTCATTTTGGAGGACTATCCAGGCTGAGTACCTTGACTCAAAATAAAAAGAGAGATCTGGAGCATACATAGAGATGATTTAAAATGCATAATCTTCAAAGGATGCCTCATCTTATGGAGGCTCATCAACTGGAAGTAGATTGGCATTTTCTGTCTTTGCTTTGGCTCTGCAAAACTTCTCATGATGATTGTTTTTGCCACAGTGTTTGCATGGATTGATTTTGAAGCAGTCCTTTGAAAGGTGATTTGTCTTCCCACAATAATTGCAAGGTGTAAACTTGCCCTTCTGGATTTTTACAGCATAAGCTATGTCATTGCCTTTCCTGAGCTCCATGTGCCTTTCTTCTTCTTGGAGAGCAGAGATAATACCTTCAAGATTAGGATTAGGAAGATTTTTCAAAGTGGTAACAATATGATCATAATCTTCAGGCATACTCTTAAGCAACACTGCCATAGCATCATCTGTAGTGATAGGAGAGTTGATAGAAGCAAGTTGAGTCATAAGACTCCGCATGTAATTGACATGGGCTGCCAAAGCAGTGCCACTAACCATCTTCAATTCAAAGAAAGAGACTTTAAGTGATAATTTAGGGATGTGAGAGCTAGCACCAAAAATCATGTCAAGCTTCTGCCAAGCTTCTGAAGGAGACTCTAAGTCAGAGATGTGATGAATATAATCATCTCCTAAAGCAAGAGCAATGATACCATATGCTTTCTCCTCTCTAGCGGGATCCCTTGCAAGGAGTGTCAGAGATGAGGATTCTCCAGCATTGGAGGCTGTAGAAGAAGCAGTTGAAGTCGGTTTGACAAGTCCCCAGAGGTTTTCCCTCATCAATGCAAATTTCACCTTCATCTGCCATGTGTGGAAGCCCTTTCCATTGAACTTATCTATATTCAATATGGTAGCCATGAGAGGGTCTAACCCAGATATTGGGCAGTGTCTTCTCTCTTACAAGGCTAGAATAACAACTGAAAGGCTTCCAAATATAAGCATTTAATGTAGCAAAGACTAGTGACCAAAATTCAATCAATGATGCTTTTTCTTACATGCTTCATAGAGGTGGCTAAAAATGAAAGCTTTCCAATCAAAAACAGGTATAGCAACTCAAATCAAAGTTGAAGCCACAGTTGTACTGATGTTATTGAAAACTTCAAAAAACTCAGAAATGCTAGAGTAGCATTTTATGTAGCATCATCTTCAAAAACTTGTCAAAACTATCAAAATCAAAAGACTGAACTTGGAGGGCTTGTATCTCACTCTTCAGAGCAAAGGAAAAGGGGGTTTTTGAGGCAAAAGAGAGCTTATATACCACAGAAGGTCCATTGAGGAGAAAGGGCGCAAAAACACGTCAGGGCGCCATAGCTTGTCTCTCCATTTTCGACTGGTTTTTCTCTGTTTTCAGCTTGAATATGCAGCCATTGCTACTCAGATTTCAGCACAAAATAGCTCTAGGTATGGACAAGCTCCCTCTAAAAGGAATTAGAGAAGCATGGAGCATTCTGAGAGAAAACGCAGGAAGAAGGGTCGACGATCTGCATGAAATGGCGACGAGGAGAGGTGACAATTCTTCAATCCCTTGCAGCCAGGGGTTCACTCATTTGAGCTGTGTCTCCAGCAGTAAGGGCATGGAGAATGGAAGAGAAACGGAGGAGAACAGGCTTAAGCAAATTTTGGGAAGAAGAGGAAGAGATGGTGAAGAAGAAGATGGAGAAGAAGATGATAATGTGGCAGAAATGGGATCAAGGGGGATCAAATGGCTCTAATACCATGTTGGTAAACTGAAAGGAAAGCATAGAGTGGACACAAATTCAGAATACTTGCATTATGGAATGAAGAAGAGTGAGGTCCTTATGTAGGCACCTCTTACATGCTCACTGACATCACTGATGACTTCAGAGCTCCACAATCATCTCCTCAATTTGCTCCTAGATTCTCTCAATCATCCTATGTGGCTTTCCACCACCTAACTATGCTTATGGGAACCTAACTGTGCCTCTAGCACTCACACATAGAAACCAAGGTGTGCCTGAGGCATACACCTTGAGATATCCCAACATAGCTGACTGCATCACTCTTTCTCAACCATGGTCTCCCGAGTATGGCTAGGTAACTCCTGCCTGTATCTTCGATGTCCACTACATAGAAATTGATGGTGGTGGTCAACCCATTAACAGTGATGGGCAAATGCTCAATGACTCCCAGGGTGGTGAGTCGTCAACCATCTGCTACCTTAATTTGAGTGGAGAAATGCCTTGTGCATTTCAAATTCAATTTCTTCATGATTCGAGGCACCATGATATTACATGTAGCTCCCCCATCAACACACACACTTTTGACACGGCAATTATCTATGATGACATCTACTATATGTGGGTGCCGATCGATTTCTTCAGAGATAGAAGATACCTCTCGTACCTTTCCCTTTTTCTTGCTCCTCCTTGTTGAGAGCCCTTGCTGTAGCTCATGTCTCACCTTAGGGCTTAATGCTATTAGTTGAGGGAGCATGATGCTCAAAGACCGATGAGCAAGGTCCTGAATGATCGAATAGTCCTCTTGCCCCGAGCCGATGGGAAAATCCGAGGGCGACCACTTACTCCTACGAGATCTTTTAGTCTTCTCTGTTGATGGGTCTGCCATCTTAGCATCTGAGGGCACTGAGAAGGACACCTTCTTCCTGGAGCGACCCGATCCACAGTTTGGAGAGGGGTCCGAGGTGGTATGACTTCTTTTCCTGAGGTCAAGGATCTCTATGTCAGAATCCTCCGTGCTTGATCCACTTAGAAGATTCACCCTTGGAATATTGGGACATTTCGTGCGATAATGACCCGTCAGGTGGCACTCGTAGCACACAACATTGGCACGTTCTCTTGGAGGGCGATTGGATTGATTTCTGATGCCCACCATCTCAAGTGGAAGATCATTCAGGGCCTTGGCAAGGTCATTGACTTCGGGTTCTTTAGTAGGAGGGGTCGGGGGAGTAGAAAGGAGGGGGGCTTGTGGGCGAGGCTGGGGAAATCTTCCTGGCAGAGGTTGAGGATATACTCCTTGTTGAGGGTAAGCATCTAAGGGAGGACCATACATTTGAGGTGGAGGCAGTGGATACATCCCTGATGAGGGGTGGGGGTGTGCCCCTGAGTTAGACCCCCCAGGTTGTTGTTGCAAGAATTGAGGGGGTTGCAGAGGGACACTTGCCTTCTTTGAAGCAGGGTCAGACTGAACTTTATCAAATTTTTGAGCAATCTCATGTGCTAGCACCATAGTTTCTGGATTCTCCCATTTAAGCTTGAGGCAAAATTCATCACTTGCTCCTGCTACAAGGTAGCCCAGCACATGCTGAGTCATTCCAGCTCGAAATCCGGCATTGTCCTCCTGCGTGGCAATTAAACGGTCCAAGAGCACAGCCGCTCGATCCACATATCAATGCACTATCTCACCTTCTGACTGTTTCAAGTTTGCCACCTGCAGGTACACATTCTTCGGCTCCTCTTCTTTGCTGAAATACTCAATCATCGCTGCTGTTAACCTTGGCTACCTTTGGCAAACATCGTCGGCCTGCTTCTCATACCACACTTGAGCCAAACCCTGTAGAAATGTAGGAAGAACCAATAGCCATCTATCTTTAGTAAGAAAGTTGAGAGAAACACAACGGTGCTTGAAGGTTACAAGATACTCATTTGGATTTTCTTCAACCCGCCCATAAAACACGGGAATGTCAGCCATGCTTAGAAAATGGAAAAGAGAGAGACAAAATAAGGCTTATCTATGGGCAAACAATGGAAAGAGGTAGCTTGAACTGAAAATCAGGTGAAGATACATCCACAAAGCACACATAGGTAGGGTAGGGTGTGACTGGTGTATTATGAAATACTACACGGGAAGAATCTTCAGCATAGAATAGCTCATAGACAATCTTAAAAGGACAACCCTCATGATATCGCATCCATCTTTACAAGCAAGGGTTAGAGACACGACGCTGAATGAGGTTGTTCATCAAGGCAAACAAGAATGCCATGACAAATATCAATAGTTGGAGAGCTTGCACATCACCTTCAGCTTCTTCCAGTTCTTGTAATCGCCATGCTATTTCTTCAAGGGGTGTGCGGTCAGGCATCCTTCTTTTGAGCAATGTCCTTGAGGACCTTTCTGATGATCTTTCGAAGTCGGTAAACTCGTATCAAATATGCCCAACACTTAGTTTCTTGATGACCACAACCTTTGCATTCCTTACAAATGATCACCCTCCATGGCTTGCGGCTTTGTTGGGGTGGTGCTTCCACTCGCATCATGTGTCATTGAAGTACAAGCTTCACGTGCCAAGAAATCAGCAACTATATTTTGAGCTTGAGGGATATGCTGAATTTTTACCTCTTCAAATTGTGCCACCAATGCTTGGTGATGTTGTGGAACCAAGCCTTCGCTCCGCACCTTCTACCTTCCACTAACTTGTTCACACATGAGTCGAGAATCTCCCTATACCTCAAGTTGCTTGATGTGATGCTCTTGTGCCTTTTGTAGCCCAAAAATGAGTGCCGAGTACTCAACTTGGTTGCAAGTACTCGGAGGTACAGACTTGCTATAACAATACACCTCACCCCCCTGTGAAGTGAGCTTCACACCCACACCAGCAGCCTTGGTTAAAGGTTTGTATGCTCTGTCAAATTGAAGTAAGATGTCATCACACCAAGATCAAAATCTGAACATCCCAAGTTTCTCGGTAATCCAAGATAGGTAGAAGGAGAGGGTGGGGAGAATTCAACACTTGAGCAAGATGTTCAACACCAAATAAACTTGCAATCCTTTGTTGATGGTTTATCTTTAGACCAAAAAGAATTACAACTTGAATCTCAAAATGAGGCACAAAGGGTTGATTAGGTACAAAGGGATTCCTTGGTCGAAACATTACCAACCATAGCCAAGCCCTAGAAACCTCTGTAGCGAGATCAAGAAGAAATCATTCAAGACAAGCTTATCCACTGGAATTAATAAGAAGATGCACCAAATATGCCCCCAAGCTTAGAGAACATCCCACCCTTCGAAGAATGTCACCCTTTTAATTACCTCTGATGCAGCAAGTAGCTCGATCACCGCAAAATGAGTAGAAGTGAAATCAAAGTCCTCCTAGTATATCACCAGTTCTTCACCTTGAATCAACCACGGTGTATCATTCCACCCATCGTCTCCTTGAACAATGCACTGGACAATCAGCCGTTGAAGGTCGACATGAAGATCAAGAAAAAGATCTTGCCAATTGGTAGCCGTAATGAGCAAAGGACCAAGCACCAAATCCTTAAACTCATTGAGAAGTGACATAAATATCCATCCTCCTCGTGTGGCGTGCGTCCAAGGAGTGAACTTGAAAAAAGTTTCGAATCGGCAATCTAGTAGGATATCTGAATAGAGCACATGAAATGAAATACTTTTGCTTTTTATAGCAAGAGGAAACTCCCCACGGTTATAGAGTTACAGTTCCCGAGATTTCAATATGTAAGCAAAATCATTACATTTTCATCACTTCCTATTTGCTGGCCCATTGATAAGTCTTTCTTTTGTGAAGGGGGAGGTCTTGGGTTCAATTCCCACTCCTTAATAAAAGGAGAGGAGAAGAGAAGAGAAGAGAAAGAGAAGAAGAAGAAGGAGATAGAGATATAGGAGAGGGGCACGATGTTAGGATCTAATACAGTTTTGCGGAAGCTCAAAAAATCTGTCGTGACCAGAAGATGCAATCTGTCTGCAGCCACAAGATCTGCGACACACGCGCGAATGCGCCAAATGTGACAAAGAGATGTGTGGGTGCACCTAGGAGACGTGTGAATGCGCGCACAGGACCCCAGAGGAAGCGTAGATGTTACAGTTTTGCACATGCAATCGATACGACCAGAAGATTTGCCAACCAGAAGATGCGTTGGAACTGCAGGTAGACTAGAGGTGTAGAAGCAGGATGCGCAGATGCGCAAAAACTACGACCAGAAGCAGATTGGAGGCACAAAAGCTGAGAACCGCAGATGGAAGGCGTTGCAGAAGCACACCCAGTCATAGGAGAAACAAATTTTACGCAACTAGTCGTGGAGATTTCGGTCCCAGCAACCACACCAGTTCTGTTAGCTAGAAAAGAAATTAGGACAAGAGGCTAGACAGTAAGCATGGCAAACCTTACATTTTATAATATTACTACCATGGATTATGTACATCACACCTTATGGGTCCTCTTACGTGGAAGGGTGGCACATGGTCATACCGTGCCACCTCAACCCTGGGCCCGATGCACACCATATTTTATTATACTATTGCCACACATACAAACACACACACATATTTATCCCTTTTTCCTTAGACAAATTTATCCATAACAGTACTAGACCAAGTTTTTTGCAGTAAGTATCCATATCTTATGGAATTTCCCATATTTTGTGTGTAACAAAAATAGGTAAATAGCGAATTCCTTAAAGGGCCCCAAAATGAGTTTCCTTATTTCCTAATGCCCATGGTAGGAAGGATTTATCTTATCTCATCCTGCTCGATGTCCACAGTGTTTGCTGCTATCGTCTAGGATTTATACAAAATAATCACCATTGCGCATGACCAATTCTCGAGCTGTGAAAATTCAGCAATCACCATTGTGAACGGCAGATTTCCCAACCTAGGGAAGAACTGTTGCATTGAATTGATTGTGTTTCCCAAATGATAGTACCTCATAGAGAGAGATATAGCATAGAGCTAGCCATGGCGCCATTGATGACTCAGCACTTGTTGGCTCATGCAGATTGCCATCAAAAGCACATGAATCATGCTATTATGAGCCAGCCTTTAGTGCCTTAACTCCGAAGGATGATCATCCCTCTTGCATCTCAATCAGAACTTAGCTTGCACGACTCTTTTGTTTATCCTGTGCGACAATTGGCAGTGTTCGTCATGAATTTGAAAGTCTCGGAGAGGACAATCGCAAGGACTACTGCTCAGCTGTTGGATTGGGGGAGGAGGTTGCAGGGAACAGGGTTGTTTGGGGGGGATGCTTCTGGATGAATGCTTGCTAACTCATGCCTTTGAATTGTGCATCTCTTCAGGGTGTCTTAGAGCCAGAACAGAAACGATGACAGTCACAATCTTACATATGTCAAGCTATGGGTGATGGCGCAAACACGAGTGCATGGGAGTTGAGCGATATAGAAGTTCGAGGCCATCATTTCCAATTACTGCCCTTTGGGTTAGGGATGAGGGTGGCTACTGGGGTGGATGTGATGGGGTTGTTGAACATGGAGGTGATGCTAGGGAGTTTGGTGCACTCTTTTGAGTGGTCATGGATTGATAGTGTGAACAGAGGCTTGGGCTGGTGGTTGCCATGTTCGAGCCTCTGATTTCATGGGCAACTCAAAGAGACCTTGGGATATCTAAGGCTAGCCAAGAAGAGAGAACCCGGGGGCAAAGCAAAGACAGCTCTTTGCGACATCTTGAGGGACACAATGAGACAAGCGATGAAGATGGAGAGGAAAAGCAATCAAGAAACAAGGAAGCGAGGCTATCAATCAAAAGGGAATGTAGGTCTCAGAAAAAACTAGGCAATGGTAAAAAACTTGAGAATATAAAGGCAATTAGGATGGCACTGAGAGATAGAGGAGATGGGTAGCAACATCAACAACAATAACAATAGCACTACGGATGTTGAGCTATGGTCTCTCCACTTCGAAGTTTTTGCCTGCCATAGCCCCATTGATCTTTGGAGCTTTCTCTCTTCGCCATAGCCACCAAGTTTCTCTATTCGCCATAGCTACTAGTGCTTTTTGGTCTTCTCGCCCACATGCTTCCTCTCATTCTCTCATGAGTTTTCCAAACTCTATTCTCCATCGCTCGCTCCCTCGGCTTAATACAAGGTGATATCAACTTAATAGATTATAAGTTTTTCTGCTCTTCTCGTGTCAAAAAAGTAGAATTTTGCACAAGCAAAGACATTGGAGATGCTTATTTGTCAAGTTGCAATACAAATGTGACTATTGACATTAGCTTATAATCTAATTAGATTGTTGGATTGGTGGTTTGCAAGCGTTACAACCAATTGGTGGCATGTATGGTGGTTTATAAAATTGTAATTATGATCTATAAGAGAAATGGTGTGACCGTGAAATCGCCAAAAGACGATGCGAATTTGAATTTCAAGTAACAAGCTGCTTGTAGTGATTTTACCAACGTGCGACTACAATTATGACTATTAACATTCAGGTAATATGCCAGTATCTTATCCATTTGGAAGACCTATCTCGGTACTAATGTTCTCGACAGTATCTCGACATCCAAGGAAGGACCCGTTCCCTTTTCTTATAACTCTTTGGGGAAGGAGGAACCCCACCTCCCCGCCCACACTATGTGTGGTTATAGTAATTATATATTATATATTATCATAAAAATATTTTCAATTGCTCATCCATTCAAAATTGCTTGCTTTCAATCTGAAATCTTACAACATTTCTCTCTTTTAATGCATGTTATCGATCGAGGGAGCAAGGAAATCCAAGACGAATGCAAGATCGAAGGATGACGACACCTTTATTCATATGGTTGTAGTCCATGTAACAATATTGTATAAACCTCAATGAGGATCAATTATTGTATCACCTTATTCATGTATTTGTTGGACTTCAACTTTCAAAATATGGGCATCATGAAATCAATAATAAATCACCACCCTTGACATTTGCAGGGAGGATCGGGTCCTAACGGACCCTATGTCACATCTCGTGTCTACCATTTTACTTGTTCGCTTTTTTTTCTTAAAAATAGATAAATTACCAAGATTCAAGTTTAACTTCGAACTAGTTGGGTGGGTAACACAAATCTAGCTTAATTTGAAAAAGAACTATTATAACATTGTTTGGACATTCAAAGTATCATGGGTAAGACATAAATCATAAAGGGAGCGAGAGGGGGGCTGAGGAGAGGAGACGTAGCTAGAGGGGAGAGGCGGGCTGAGCGGAGCAGGGCTGCGAGGGGCTGGGGAGAGGAGGGGCGGCGAATAGACTAGGTTAATAAGGGAGCGGGGAATAGATTAGTTTAATTTTAATTAGATTAGATTAATTGCCAATGGACTATGTTAATAAGGGAGCGGGAGAGAGAGGCAATGAATACAAATAGGAACAGGAGCGATCAGTACAGATTATTAGAAACATAAGCTGATTAGTACAGATGGAGTGTATCATGTATGGACGACAAGCTGATCTCAAACCTGTGAAACTTGTTTTAGGAAACCTTAATGATCCGAAGGTACACCTCAATCCCAATACAAGTTCCTGTTGATTCTAGTCTACGAGAGTAGAGTATTACGCCTGCTACGATTTTATCAAATCTGGACTCCCCGCCGAACTGCCTCTATATGACGTTCGGGAACCCCATAACGCTTCATGAATTCAGTCATCGTGGCTACCGTTACGCGGTGACCAAACCCAGTTAGCCCAGTATGCAAATCCAGATAGTGTCCTTCACCATCTGCGCAGATCTTATAGCATATTTCATTCACTTCGTCTGAAGTATCTGCTTGCCACATCAGACGCGAGTCTGTAACAGCGAGGAAGTATCCACTTATGTTATCAAAGCCATACGCAACTTTGAGGTCGCTAAGTTCGTGCCTTCCCATAGCAAAACGTCTATCGGGAACGCTTTTCCAAAGAGCCTGGATCATTCAACAGTATGAGAACATTTCTAACTGTTTTGAGGTAGGTCACAACTACATCGAATGAACAAGAAGAAACCCAAAACTTTTGAGTCATGCGGTGATATAGATGTATCCAACGCAGTGGCAGAGGAAGCATGATGCACAGAGCTAAAAAGTAGTGCAAGTTAAGCAAAGGCAACGCACAGACTCCAGAGCTACAAAGTACACGACGGTGGTGCAAGTTAAGCAAAGCGACATACCTGAGAATAGAGCCAGAGCGTTTGCGAGGACGCGTGGGGCGATCTACAATTTACAATGGGATGAAGGTTTGTACTTAGGAGTGAAACTCGGGCGTGGAAGTTACGCCCCCCATTGACGTTGCTAAGGATGAGATCGACATCTAAGGTGTTCGTTCACCTATGCATCTAAGAGCAGGGGCCAAGTGCGCTTTAGATCCAAACTCACATCCAAGGTCGCAGGGCGGTGGTGGTTTGGACCGGGAACATGCAATAGCGATGACTTATTTGGACGTTTTCCCATGATGCATGACTTAATCATTTAAAGGAAATTCTAAGAGAGCTATGTAAGAGAGGTGTCATATCAATGGCTCTCAAGGATATAGGAAATAGCACCCTGAGGTCTAGAGCATAGAGTGCTATTTCCTGTGGTCCCCATTATTTTCTCTCTATTTCTCACGTATTTCCCATGGTACATTTTGCACAGCTTAAGGAAAATAGCTATTTCTTATGCATTTCCCACCTATGACATAAGCCCCTAGCAAATTTGGAAAATACGAAGCTACAAAATCCACAAAGCATAAATTCTTATAAACTTAAAAAACACATATCATATTTTTCAACAAATGTTTTTGTTTATTTATTATTGGTATAAGAATCCCTAAAACATGTAATATCACAATTGGTTTAGGCTTGAAATAGGCATAATCGAAAGGATTATATAAACAAACTTCTACTAATTGGCTTCTTCCCCTCCATTAGAGATGAACCATCAAATAGTTCTTATCTTGCACCACGTAGTTCAGGAATGTAACACCCAGACATAATATACCAAGCAAGAACAATACTACACTTTGTTGAAGCCCCTGCGTGGCCAGCAATCCTTGATCTCCTTCACTATATCCTCACCATCACGAAAAGGCTATATCAGAGAAGCTAACTCCTTTGCACAAGAAGCATGACCACCAACAAAAGTACAACATCAATCTTTTCACCAACCTTCAATGCACAATCAACGGATTTTCAATAGACATGAGAAGAATCTGGAACAGCAGAACCACCCCTTCAACATTCTTTTTATAAACACTAATTTTCTCATGAAAGCTCTTGGAAAATTTCATGAGATTTCCATCAGCATAAACATTAGAGGAACAGATTCTCTAACAAGATTATACTCTTGATAAGACCCAACACTCTCATGGCTCTAGTGATAAGAACTCCCATTGCTAGAGCAACCTCCCTAAGACTCGTTCAGGTCACAGTTGTGGTTCATACACCATCCATCGTATTCTAGACCAAAAACCTGAAAGTTTTCTCTCCAATTGAATTTTGATTGTAAGAAACCAGTCAAAACAATAAACCAGTAAGGGAAAACCATTAAGGAAAAAATAGAGAAAAATCATACACCTAGTAAAACACACTAACTCTTCAATCAAAGTCTCATGCGACTATAGAAAAAGATGTAACAAATACGTGTTACCTTACGGGGTCACACATCATATGTAAATATAGCATGCAGGTTCAACACAAGGGTTTTTTTAATAACAAAAAATCATAAAATTTTACAAAAATATACTTATAGAAGTGGTTTTTCAATTGTCAGATTGAAAAATTTTGTGTAAGTTTGTATAGAAAAGGGGTCATTTTAAGAACATTGTATTCAAAAATTTTGGAAATTTTCTTTTGTTTTCCAAACCAATAACTGCCACTTGACATTGACCTAGTAGACTCAAAAACTGGTGTTTTCACAACACCACATATTCACCTTCATACAATTGTTGCATAAATAAATAAAAATAGAGGTGTGGTGGGGAAGAGAATATGAGGGGGAGGAAAATTCATTTTTTAATATAGTAAGGGAAAAATCACTTGGTGGGTGTCCCATACATTTGATGTCATCACACACCGACCAAGTAATTTCTCCCATACAATAATACCATAGCTGAACCCTCTTCTAGAGTGAAATTTGAATTAGATATAAAGATTAGCAATGGAAATAGAAAATAGAATTGAATTGCTTCTAAAACAATATACTTGGTTAACATCTAAGGCCTAACCTTAAACCCTAAAGGCTAAAATAATATACTTAGTTAAGATCCCAACCCTAAACCCTATATCCTTAACCTTAATTTTATGGTATGACATAAGGAAAGAGATCAAAATCTACAAGCACTTTTTTAATTTTTAGTATTAATTCTATTAAAAAATCAAAATGTGAACACATGTTTTGAACTCATTTTGAAAAAATCCCATCTTTTCTATAAACATGAAAATAAATTCCAAGTGCAAAATTTTATTTTTTGGTATCAAATTGAAAAAACATTCAAAATCCATTTAAATTAGGATTTAAATCTATTTATTTATTATTAAATTATGATATAATTATTAATTTAAAAAGTAATTAGATCTAGATTTAAGTATTTTATTTGAATCTCCCAATTGATCGTCCGTTTTCAAACTAGAAAACATAATTTGATTTCTATAAGCTCATGCTGCTAGCCCCACTTCCACCCATACATAAGGCTAGCAGGGTACCAAGGTAGATGTGAAGCCCTCATGGTCACAAAGTAAGACAACTCTCCATTTAGATCTAAGGCTAACGCTTGACATCAGCTTAGAACTCCTAATCGCTTTCTCAAATCTGACAGATGCTCCCTGAACCATGGGGTAGACCCAGAAGAGATGTTTAATTTCTTCCACTGCAAGACCACCTAGAGGGAAAGTCGGGTTCACATTAATCCAATTGGACAATGGACATCCTACCTCTTACTAGTAGGCATAATTGCATCATGTTCCATAACATAAACCCCATTTCTCCAACCTTACAGCCTCTCCAGGTGTCCTTAAACGTGTCTATCCACCATTTACTTTTTCCTTAAACCCCACTCAAAATTTAAAGTTGCCACCATCTATGTACCATGCACAAGGCATTTGTAAACCATAATTTAGGTTACTTTCCTTTAACAAGTGTGCCCGAGGGACCACCGATTCACAATCTAGCGTTCAAGCGGTTACTCTGATGACTCCTCTTTCAGCCGCAAGGGCTCGCACAATTTAAGTGGCGACTTTCGAAGCTCAAGCAAAAATTCTAAGAGGTCACCTCTGTACCGCAAGGGTACTTCACATGATTATAATCTTAAGGATTCTCAAAAGCAGCCTCTCGACAAAGGGGTACCTTCACAAACATCATCACGGAGACATTCTGCAAATGTTAAACAGTTGCAATTGCCAGTGCAAGTGCAAGCTAAGAAGAATCATAACATATAAGTGCAGTCTGTTCCTCCCTCTCCTCGTTCTCCATTGAACTGGAGAGTCCCATCTTTGCAACCAACCAATCACTCGCATGCTCGGTCTGATGAATGGGGGATGGGAGCTCGAAAACTGCACCTATCCTTTTCAGAACGAAGCCGATCGTCACAAGGAAGTGTAGACGTACGAAGGGCACGAAAGGAATATCTCTCGACCAAATCGAGTCCGGCTTCTTGATACTAGAGCAAAGGGGAAGAACGTCACGGTAGGAGCAGAATTTCTTGTAACAGAACTCTCAGAAGGTCATCAACGGGGCCAGACCTCACAAAAAGTACCGACAAGGGGAGACTCCTGGACGAGGCCGATGAAGGACGTGAACCCATTGTCGTGGTTTTGTCAATGCAGAGTAGACTACAAGAAGGACGTTGTGAGCAATGCACATGTAATGGAGAAGCTCAAATACTGGATGACTGGCTTGAATATACTGACTGGCAATGTGTTATGAAGTTGATACTCTCTTCGAGCGTAGCTCAATTGCAAAGCATGAAGCTTGAAGATGAGAGATAGTCCATATGGTGTGCTAAAATCAGGTAATATTGAAGAGTCCAACAGCTGATACATTCAAGCCTCAAGTTGATTTGATGATCAGCCCAGGGATGCTAATGATATAATTAAGAATAATCCCGTTGCAGCATATGAAGCCTGAAGATCAGCCAGGGCTGTTGAGATTAAGGATCTCTCTTACCCTTACCTCTACCGTTGCTTGAAGATGAGCCAGCTGATAAAGTTTATAGTCTCTTTTCATTGTTAAAATTAGCCCTTCTAATATGCGATCTCAGTTATAGGAGGCCAAGCGAGTTAGCGAAGATATTTCCTATATTTGCATCCTGAGAGAATAGTAATCTCGAGTATGTGAATTCTTTGTGTTTAATTTTGATACGTTTTAGTCCCCGCGATCCTAAGTACTTGTAAAGCTTCATGTTGAGGCAGATATAAGTTGGACCTAATGATTTAACCGAATTGCAGCTTACTACAAGACTTCATCTATGCCATCGAATAAAGTTCATGTTTGGAGCTCCCATTTTTCATTTCTTGGGAGCTCTCCTCTTTCTTTTATTTATTTGTTGGGAGCTCTCCTCTTTCTTTTATCCATTAATCTACAATGGGTTAGGGCCTTAGCACATGGATGGGGCTAGCATGGGTTTAGGATGGGAATCTTTTTGTCATCGTTACTACCATCCTAGGCCAAGTGGTCTAGGATGGACTTCGAATGGGAGTAGCCATTTTTTCTCCCATCCTAGACCATGGTATCTAGACCCTAGCAACCAGAATGTGTTCCCCCTTTTTAGGGATTCAAAAACATGGAAGGATGACATGTGTCCTTGTCCCCACATGGTCCCCACATCCTAAACACATGAAATGATGCCATGTGTCATCTTCCTCCTAAACCCATCCCTAGTTCTATTTTTGTTAGCACATGGTGGGATGGGAATAGGATAGAAATATGCATGGGACCACTTTGGACCACCTTTTCTCATTCCCATCCTATTTCTTCCCATGTGCTAAGCCCCTAAGTTGGAGACCCGCTCCGGTGGAGACCCGCTCCGGTGGTTTTCAAAGTGGGATCTTAGAAACAAAATTTCAAGTCAAATCAAAACCCCCTCCAGTGTAGGCACCACTTGGCTTGGATCTATGCTCAGTTTACTCAATTATTCATGGCAAATCATTTGCACAAACATAGGATCCCCCCCCGAAAGCCTTCTCTCTCTCTTTCTCTCTCTCTCTCTCTCTCTCTCTCTCTCTACCTATCACACACACACTCTCTGTAAGTGCACGTATAAGTTTTTCTCTTGATCACATACCCACATGTGCTCTCTATCCCATGAGTGTCTTCCTCACATGCATATATACATGGAAACTCAAACATAGGAGATCCCTCCCTTCCCTTCCTTTCTCATGTACACTTGTAAGACCCCTATACGTTTGTTTAGGGACCTTCCTTTAGGGTCAATGTTTGCTTGGGTATAGCCAATCGTAAAACTATCATCGGGGCCATTTTGGGACCATGACATGATGCACTTCTAGGTGAATATTTGAATTTTGCACGGACCCATGATCTTGTAAAAAAAATTTTCGACATCAAGAAGGTGCCCTGGCGTAATAATGAGATGCAATCTATTTGTTCTGAACACCACATAGCTCAACACACGGCATCTCTGAACTACTTCATGTAGCACAATCTCTGACCTAAGTCGCCTCACCACTTATCATCATGCAACCTTTTGTCGCAGCTTTGCCACCTATCACTAGGTACCGCACCTATGTAGATCATTAAAATTGAAGGTTGGCTTGGAGAGACCACCGTGCTAGTCCTTGTCATGATAATTAGATGCAATCTATCATTCTGAACACCACCGCAGTGCTGACCACCTATCATCGTGTAGCCTTTTGTCACACCTTTGCCAGTAGCCCATGCAAATCATAGGATGTCTTGGAGAGACCACCACGTTCATTTTTGGCATAATAATGAGACACAATCTATCATTCTAAGCATCGCCTCAATGCAATCTCTGGCCTGACAACTTGTTTACCTAGAATTCAAGGTTGTCTTGGAGAGACCACCGCCATGTATGTTTTTATCAAAGCTATACTTATATAGTAATATAAATTCTTGGCAAAAGTTTATTGGGCTACATTTTTTAGTTCCATAATATTTATAGACTATAGTATGAATTTATATACTTTCTTCATAATTTTGAAGCAAAAGATGTAAATCCTAGTGAAGCTTTACTTTTTTTTGCATAAAAGTTTCAAATCTTGGTGAATGTTTCAAAATTATTTTAATTATGGCATACAAACTTTTGATGCTAATATAAAAGTTTCACTTCCTAACGAAACTAACATGAAAAAATTAGCCATGAGGTCCACTGCGCTGGTTCTTGGAGTTATATATTTATGTACCAAGGAAAATGTATTCCGTTGTGCAACCAAGCAAAATGCAATTGACGATATAACCCTTGAGGGATACCCTTTAGGAGCAAGGGCCATATCGACATGCGATTTCTGTCTAGTGGCATCCTATATATTGTATAATGCATGTCAATATGGCCCTTGCCCCTAGAGGGGACCCCTCAAGGGCCATATCGTCAATTGCATTTTTTGAAAGTTTAATTATATTTTTCTAGATGTATCTCCATGCAACCACAACAGTGGGTCATTGGAGTTATTTTAGCGCTATTTTGGTCATAAACTAAGGAAATTGTACTCTTTCTTCCTTGGCATTTTAGTCCTCATTGAGTAATAAATATAAATAAGGACAAAAGTACAATTTATTGAGTGAAAATTGAGCAAAAGAGATTACAATGTACATCTACGTCGATAAAAGGTTATATAAAAATTAACAAATTATACTGAGTAAAAATTGAATAAAGGATCTTACATTTATAAAGACTCGGCAATTGTTGAGAGCCTTAAAGGCCAAAATATTATAGCTAGCAACCATAACCATTCAAATATAAAAGATAACAATAGTGCATATTGAGAGACTCAAATTGAACTAAAAAAGATTACATAAATGTAATAAAAACTCAGCAATTGTTGCTGAGAGCCTTAGAGACCAAAACATTACATCGAGTGAGCCAAAAGATCATTGAGAGCCTTAGTGGCCAAAAGATTACATCCAGCCATTGCTGAGAGCCTCGTCTGAGCAAGAGGGAATTCGTACACCTCAGTTTTCCACCAGTCTAGCTTGTTGCATTAAAAATGTTTAGGGAGCCAAAGGAGGATATGATGGAGAGGCTGAAGACCATGCACATTGCCAAGACTTACTGAAAATACTGAGGCCTTCATCGACATATAGGGGGAACCCATATAGCACAGCCATAAAGAGGCCCTCTGTGAGCATGTCATCTAAGGTAGTGACATGCAAATGTCTGGGGAATCGACTGTTGGAGGGTTTCATCCATATTAATTGCAATCCACCATGGTGGATTCTTAGATGCCATGCTAGATGGGCTGGTAATCATGAAGCAGATGCCATGTGGTGGGTGCATTGGTTACTTTGGTGGCCGATAATTAACTACCAACCCAATGGAATCTTAGCCACGATAGACGCGGGTGATGAGAGCCACCACCACGGGGCAGTGATTCCCACAAAGGTAAATCATGAAGCTCTAATCACTCATTACCATGCACTCTAGTTCTCTATTGAGGATGCAAGCCCGGTGACTGGTAATTTTTATTGCACTCGTAGTAATCATGCATGCTTAAGCCCAGTGGGTGAGCAGTGGCTGGTAATTTTAATTGCCACCCTGCTGGAATCATAGCCATGACAAACGTGGCTGTAATCAACTCATTACCATGCACTCTATGAGACTGCTCTCAACGGAAGCAAGAACAGAAGAAGGAGAGAGAGAGACAGAGAGCCACACAAGTTTGGTGGGTGCAAAAACCACCCTAATCTTCTTTTTCATTCATTTATATATGTGTTTGAGTATTGTACATAACCGGGGTAAAGGCACAGTGACCTTTAACCCCCACAACCTCCCACTTAAAGGACAATGTGCCTTTAAGGGAGAACAACCAGTGAGCATACTATCCAATGCCCATCAATACACGACAATACTCAAACCGCTAACTAGGTAGACTCTTCGTCAGCATATCTGCAGGGTTATCATCTGTATGAACCTTGACAAGCTCTATGCGCTTGTCCTCAAGTACCTCCCTAATGAAATGGTACCTGACCTCAATGTGTTTGGTCTTTGCATGAAAGACCGGATTCCGTGCTAGCTGAATAGCACTCATGGAATCACTATGCAATGTCGGTACACCTGTATGAATCCCCAAATCTCCCACTAGCCGATCAAGCCATATAGCCTCCTTGCAACCCTTTGTGGCTGCAACCATACTCAGCCTCTGTGGTAGATAAAGCCACGCACTTCTGTGCACGAGACATCCACGACACTGCACCACCTGTAAAGGTGAACACATAACCAGAAGTGGATCTCCTACTATCCACATGCCCTGCATAGTCTGAATCTGTGTACCCAAGTACACGCATGTCTCCTTTACCAAAGCAGATGCACATCTCCTTGGTACCCTTCATGTACCTCATGATGCACTTAACTGCCTCCCAATGCCTCTTTCCTGGATTAGCCATATACCGGCTAACAACTCCCACTGCAAATGCAATGTCTGGTCTAGTAGCTATCATAGCATACATAAGACTCCCAACTGCTGATGCATAAGGAACCTTGGCCATCATGGCCCTCTCCTCATCTGATTTGGGACTATCTATATGACTCAGTTTCACATATGGAGGCAATGGAGTACTCACTGCCTTCCCCCCCTCCATATTGAAACGCTGTAATACTTTTGTAACATTCTCTTTTTGTGAAAGCCAAAGGAGTTTCCTACTCCGATCATGTGTGATGCGCATACCAAGAATATGACCTGCAAGTCCCAAATCCTTCATATCAAAGGCCTCATGCAACTTGGCCTTTAAAGCATCTAGCTCATAAGTATTCTTGCTAGCCAATAGCATATCATCCACATATAGTGCCAGGATTATCAGGCTATTATCCTTAGCCCTTTTTGTGAAAGCCAAAGGAGTTTCCTACTCCGATCATGTGTGATGCGCATACCAAGAATATGACCTGCAAGTCCCAAATCCTTCATATCAAAGGCCTCATGCAACTTGGCCTTTAAAGCATCTAGCTCATAAGTATTCTTGCTAGCCAATAGCATATCATCCACATATAGTGCCAGGATTATCAGGCTATTATCCTTAGCCCTTTTAGTGTAGAGGCAGTGATCAATTTCACTCCTTCTAAAACCCTGGGACCGAATGAAAGCATCAAACTTCTGATACCATTCTCTAGGTGCTTGCTTAAGACCATAGAGACTCTTTTTCAGCTTGCAGACTAAATGCTCTTTGCCCTTTTCCTCAAAGCCTTCCGGCTGCACCATGTAAATGTCCTCATGCAAATCCCCATGCAAGAAAGCTGTCTTGACATCCATTTGCATAAGCTCCATATCCTCTACTGCCACTAGTCCAAGCATGCATCTAAGTGTGGTAATCTTCACAACCGGAGAGAATATCTCATCAAAGTCCACACCCTTCTCTTGCTTGAACCCTTTAGCAACCAAACGGGCCTTGTATCTAGGCACATCATCACCTGTGACCTTCATTTTGTAGACCCATTTACATGGCAATGCTTTCTTTCCATGTGGCAAAGAAACCAAGTCCCAAGTCTTATTCTTCATAAGTGAACTCATCTCTGATTGCATAGCATACTCCCACTTGCGTTGATCCTCACGCATCATAGCCTCTTTGTAGCAAGAAGGCTCCCCGCAATCAGTAAGCATCACATAGTCAACCCCTGGAACAAACCTATCAGGCGGTCTAGACACTCTAGATGATCTTCTCAAGGGCATTTCAGCTTGCTGTCCCACTTGCATATCAGCCACATTTGGCTCATCATTTCCACCAATAGATGATCCATCATCTACCCTTGATTGTATACCTGTGGGAGTACTTGGTGGTACCATTTCTTGCACATTTGGTGCATGGACAGCTTGCTGTCTATCAACATAGACAGGTGGATTCACATCCTGGAAAGTGATTTTCCTCATTTCCACATCCCTCATGGGTGCCTTATGCATCTTCTTCTCATTGAAGACCACATCATGGCTGCGTATGATCTTCTTTGCTTCTGGATCCCAGAGACGATAGCCCATCTCTCCACTTTCACCATAACCCAAAAAGATGCATTTCCTAGACTTAGGATCTAGCTTCTTTCGAAGCTCTTTTGGCACATGTGCATATGCCTCACACCCAAATATACGCAAATGAGAGTAAGAGGGCTTCTTGCCACTCCATGCCTCTTGAGGAATACCACCATCCAAACTCTTACTAGGTGATCTATTGATCACATGCACTGCAGTCTTCATTGCCTCAGCCCAAAAACCACCAGAAAGTCTTGCATTGGAAAGCATGCATTGCAACCTTTCTTGAATGGTACGGTTCATCTTTTCTGCAACTGGATTTTGCTCTGGAGTATGAGGGGATGTGAGCTCCCTCTTAATCCCACGTGTATCATAGAAATGCTGAAAGTCATGAGAGAGATACTCTCCACCATTTTCAGTTCGTAGGCATTTAAGCATTCTACCTGACTGATTCTCAACCAAGGCCAGCCATTTCTGAAATACCTGGAACACATCACTCTTTCGAGCTATAGCATAAGCCTACACTTTCCTAGTTGCATCATCAATGAATGTCACATAGTATTCAGCCCCGCCTAATGACCGTGTCGGCATGGGACCACATACATCTGAATGCACCAAATCAAGCATTTCAAACTCTTTCTTTCCCCTTCTTTTATGGGCTGATTTAGTCTGCTTCCCATAGAGACAATGCTCACAAAATTCAAAATCAGAGAAACTCAAATGCGGTACATAACCCAAACGGCATAAGAGTTTCATTCCATTCTGGCTCATGTGCCCCAACCTGCAATGCCACAAAGAAGTGCTTGGCTGCTCGGTTATTGCAACAACATGATCAAATACCCCTGATACATGTAAGGGATACAAAGTCCCACACTTGGCACCCCTGGCCAAAAGCATAGAGCCCTTTTGAATTTTCC
Organism: Dipteris shenzhenensis; assembly: GCF_047967505.1. Classification (NCBI taxonomy): domain Eukaryota; kingdom Viridiplantae; phylum Streptophyta; class Polypodiopsida; order Gleicheniales; family Dipteridaceae; genus Dipteris; species Dipteris shenzhenensis. The sequence goes on from NC_141602.1 coordinate 30,227,704, forward strand.
AACTCTGAAAGCCAAAAGTGGTGTGAAAACTAGCATCATCTAGCTGACCCACTGAAATAAGACTCTTGGTCAGCTTAGGCACATGTCTCACATGTTTCAAAACAAATGCAGACCCATTTGCAAAAGAAAACTTTATGTCACCTGCTCCCACTGTCACATGCATAGTCATTTCCAAGATGCACACAACCTGTCTTTCCACTATCATAAGTGGAGAACCATTCCCTATGGGGAGTAACATGGAATGAAGCACCAGAATCCAAAATCCAATCCTGGGAATATGCATCATCTGAAGTGGTAAGCAACTCTGTAGATAAACTAGACATGAAGAGAACGTCATTGTCACTATCATGTGTGACTGCATTGATCTCCTCGATCTTCACTTTTCCTTTGTCCTCCCTTGGACTCTCTTCCTTTTGATTTGCACCCCAATTTGCATTCTTTTTCTTATCCTTTTGCTCTCTTTTCAGCTTGTAGCAATCCTTTTTCATATGGCCCTTCTTGCCACAATGGTAACACTCAATGTTCTGTGCCCTGGATTTGCTACGTGACTTCACTCTTTCTTGGGACTTCCCCCTGAACTGTGATCTGCCCCTTTGCACATTTAAGGCTGCATCCTGCTTGTTGCCATCCATAGACTTCCGTCTAATCTCCTCGGCCAACAAGCTACCCACAACATCATCAAATTTCAGTACTCCACCAGGTGCAGAGTTACTGACAGCTGTACGGAAGGTATCCCATGAGGATGGCAATGAACATAAGAGAAATATTGCCTTAGTCTCCGCATCAAAATTCATTTTCTGAGCCTGAAGCTGGCTGAAAATAATATTGAATTCATTCAAGTGAGAAGGAATGGAGACCCCTTCCTTCATCTGCAGCTCAAACAACCTCTTCATGAGGTAAACTTTATTAGAGGCAGTTTCCTTCTCATAAGTGGCACACAGTTTCTTCCACAAATCTTCCGTAGTCTGCTCATTTACTACTATGAAATAAACTGAATCTACAAGATGAAGTCTAATAGTAGACTTTGCTAATGCATCCAACTCATTCCAATCATCCTCAGACATATTTGCAGGCTTAGCTTCAATCCCTGCCAAGGGTTTAATCTGCTTCTTTTGAATAAGCACATCCCTTATCTGTTCTTTCCACAAAGAAAAGTTTGTCCCATCAAACTTTTTAATGCTGAAAAACTCCTTTTCAGGCATGGAAGAGGATGCCATGATGCAAATAAAGCAAAATCCCAAATGCTAGTGCCTGCAAGAGAGAATCACACCAAATACCAGGTGCACCCAAATGTGTATGCCACAATAGAGTGAAATATCACCAAAACTCAAAACTCAAAGCATCTGACTCATGTGCATATACTATGCATCCATATGAGCAAATCTGGCCCAAAAGAAAATGCCAATAAGTGCCAAATGACTCAAGCATAAACACTGTCCACTGGCATATGCATCAATAATGTCTCATCCAAGAGAGCATAGCACTATCAGTGCATCACCTGCAATGTGTCAAAGTGTCCCTCAGCATAAAATAGCATCCATGTGTAAAGCGTCCATAAAAATAGCATCCCACAAGGCAATTTGGGCCTATCAGCGCATCCAACAAGGACCGCAATGCATCCAAATGGCCTATAAATCATCCACTACAACCCAATGCAACCACGAATGAGCGCACACTGCTCAAACTGCAACCAGAGTGATCTGCATAAGGTATGCTCAAGAAATCATAGTCCCACGGTAATGAGCGCTACTGAAAATAGGACCTGAGATGCTTCAAAACATGGGCGCCATTGCATAATCGGACTCAGCAAGAAAATCTGCAAATATCTCTCTTCTGCCAGAACTCCAAAATCCCAACCGATGAGTGAGAAATGAGAGTCAACACTTATCCACTGCCATGTGGCATAAATCTAAGGTTTCAAAACCTTAGCATGAAAAATGCATAATAGAGAGACGAAATCGAATACACAGAGATTTATAACTCTGAAAATCCTCCACCGAATCACGCAAGAACTAATAGGTAGGGGTTTTTGGGCGTCCGGAACGCAATGGGACAGACGGTTTTGGAAACCGTGGCCTCAATCACTGGGTCCAACACACGGACTGAAAAACGTTTTTGGAAACAGAGCTATCTGTAAACTCCACCGGAGTGCGAATGATGAGCAACATAGAAGTTTTAGGACCTCCTGAGTCCACCAGAACTGACAGATCTGCAAATGGTTACTCCAAACTTGAGTTCCAACACCCGGGCAAAAAATGCAGGAATTGACACAGTGAGTCAGAAATCCACTGAAATGATCCCAGATTCAAGAATGAAGGTGTTTCCAAGCTCCTGAAGTAATGTGGACACCAAAAGTAAGCAATAGTTGCCTCTACAAGTCAATACGGAGTCTCTGTCATCGAACGGAACAGGAAAAAGCTCAAAAAACGACTTTTTCTTTGAAAGCTCTTAACAGGCTCTCAAAACCACTTCGCAAAGCCAAAGTGACTTTTCCAAAGGTTCCTCCAAGGTCTCTGCATACTTGGATGCAAGTAAAGTCGCCCACAAAGCTTCCCACAGAGCTTCTCCTTCCTCCCACAGAGCTGCTGATCTTCAAGCATTCACGCACGCTCAGCTAGATCACCCGGGCTCTGATACCAGTTGAGAGTGCTCTCAATGGAAGCAAGAACGGAAGAAGGAGAGAGAGAGACAGAGAGCCACACAAGTTTGGTGGGTGCAAAAACCACCCTAATCTTCTTTTTCATTCATTTATATATGTGTTTGAGTATTGTACATAATCGGGGTAAAGGCACAGTGACCTTTAACCCCCACACTCTAGTACTCTACTGAGCATGTGAGCCCGGTGAATGGAAATTTTTACTGCACTCATAGTGATCATGCATGCTTAAGCCTGGTGGTGGGTGAGCAATGGCTTGTAATTTTTAACTGCCAGCCCAGTGGAATCATAGCCATGATAGACGTGGCTAATGATAGCCACCACCACCAAGTACTAATTCCCACAAAAGTAAATCATGAAGCCTAATCACCTCTAACCCATCATTATCATGCACTCTAACACTCTCTTGAGCATGCAAGCCCAATGAATGGTAATTTATTGCATTCATAGTAATCATGCATGCAACCCGGTGGTGGTAACTGGAAGTTGAGTAGTTGTGGGCCACTCTGGTGGCTCATAATTAATTGCCAACTGTTAGATATCAATGCTCCACTCTCATGTAACTACGTGGGAACCAACTAACTCTACTTGTAAGCCCCCCATATGAGGAGAAGGCATTTGAGTAGCTCGGTTATCCAGTAGGTCCTAGTTTGGACACCAGATGGGGGCCATGTGTGGCTTGATGGCTGGACAGCTTTAGATAGAATTGGCACACCACCAACTAGGCTACATGCAAGTGTGGGAAGGCATTCCTTGACTGACCGCACTGAGGGTAGACAGAGCATTTCTTGGGGCAGCCCACTCTCAGGTTACAGGCCGTTTGGAGCCTAAGATGATCCCGGATGGCTATGGGCCGAACGGAGACCGTAGGTGAGTTGCTCTGTTTTGCACACCAGTTTTTTCGTATGGTTGGTGGCCTATTTCGAGACTGCTGACCCCCAGTCGACCGTTTTGGGCAGATTGGGTCGGCCACCCAATTGAGCTTAACCGACTACGACTGGTGGCTATATAAGAGCAAGCCCGTGAAGCCCATTTCATCACTGGCTACAGCAACCCTGATTCCTTAGTATCCAGCCTCTGTCTTCTACTGTTTCCAACACACCATCGAAGCTTCTTTCACAGGAGCGCACGGTTGGGAGGTAGCACCATCTAGTGTATCAGTTCTACAATAATCAAATTTTTGATTCTCCATGCTATCTTGTTTTCTCTCTTGCATATGAGATCTTGTTATCTATTGAGCATAGACATCGTATTATTTTCTTACATGGTATCAGAGCCTCGACTCTAGCAAGAAGATTTGGTAGTGTGTTTCTGTTTGTGAGCAGATTGTGAGAGATGGCCCAGCCCGCAAGACTGCGAATCCCACCGTTCGGCGAAAGCGGAAAGTTGGACGGCTCTAACTATCCTCTCTGGAAGTTCAACATGAAGACCATCCTAAGTGCATATGAGCTTTGGGACACTGTTACTGGGGTGGACGTGAGGCCTGTTCCGAGACCAGATCCAACCAATGCAGGACAATAGATAGTACCAACTGCGGATGAGATTCTCATGTGGACAAGAAGAAATGTAGATGCACTGTGTTCTATTGTCTGCAGTGTTAGTGATTCTGTCATGGCGTTAATTCAACATGTCACCACAGCGGAGGAGGCATGGACGATCTTGAAAAATTAGTTTGAGACCACGAATCAGATGCGGATTCAAAATCTGGAGACTCAACTCGCGAACGAGAAGTTGTCTGAGTCTGAAGCGGTAGAGAAGTTCATCACCAGGGTGAAGAATCTATGCGATCAGATGACTGCGATTGGCATCACCATCACTAGCGAGAATCTAGCATGAAGGTGCATATGGATTCTCCCACCAAAGTACGACGGTCTTGTTACGGTGCTGAATACGCAAAACAGAACTCCGCCCCTCAACTTTGAGGATTTCAGCGTGATGCTTTTGGAGGAGGAGATGCATCAAAAGACGAGGATTGGAGAAGATTCGACTTTCTGGACCAGATCAAAGAAAGGTAAGGGTAAGGACTTTGGTAACCCATCTTATTCTGATGATAAAAAGAGAAAAAAGAAGATCAAATGCTTCTATTGCAACAAGGCAGGGCACAAGCAGAATGAGTGTCGAAAGAAGATTGCAGATGAGAAGAATGGAGTAAAGAAAGAGTCCAGCAACAGTGCATAGGCAGTACCAATAGAGCTGTTTGTAGCAATTGAGGATATTTGCACAGAGGCAATTCATGTACCTGCGGATGAACCTTGGATCATTGACAGTGGTGCATCGTGCCACATAACCAGTTGGAAGGATTGGTACACCTCTCTACAGTCGGTAGGGAATGACATCATGGTAGCAGTCGACAATGATGCAAAATGTCCAGCAAAAGGAAAAGGTACGATTGCTCTCAAGTCAGATGGAGTTGTAAAACAGTTGTCCGATGTTCTTTATGTGCTAGATATTAAGAGGAACTTGTCCATTTCTGCAATCATGGATCGGGACCTCAAAGTTCAATTCAATAAGAATGTTGTACAGATCCTAGATCTTGAAGGAAAGGTCATTTGTAAAGGTACACCGGCGCAACAACATTTACGAACTCTCAACTTTCAGTGCTCAAGCAGATGTGAAGAATAGTAAGCTATGGCATGAGAGGTTTGGTCATCTAAACCTTAGTTCTTTGAAGGAGATGCATAAAAGTGGAATGATTGCAGACCTACCAGAAATTTTAGATCTGCCCGATGTATGTGAAGCTTGCATGATGGGCAAGTAGCATTGGCATCCCTTTCCTAAAGAGGCTAGCAGGGCAGAAGCTCCTCTAGAGCTCGTTCACACAGACCTCTGCGGAAAGATGGAGACGGAAGCTTTGGGTGGTTCCTTCTACTTCATGACGCTGATCGATGACTACAGTAGAAGGATATGGATATACTTCCTGAAGACGAAAGACGAGGCTTTCAGTAGGTTCAAGGAATGGCATGTAATGATCGAGAAAGAATCGGGGAGGAAGGTGAAGAAGCTGAGATCAGACAGAGGTGGAGAGTTCACATCGACTAAATTCGAAAGTTACTGCAAAAGTCACAGAATCAAGAGGTAGAAACCCCTGCCACATACATCACAGCAAAATGGAGTAGCAGAACGCAAGATGCGCGTCATCTGCGAAATGGGCCGGAGTATGATGAAAGGGAAAGATTTGCCAAAGGCTTTCTAGGCTGAAGCATGTAACACTGTAGTTTACATCCTCAATCGTAGCTACACGAAGGCTGTGAATGGGATGACTCCACTGCACGCCTTTTCTGCTAAGAAACCTTCAGCTGCACATTTCAGAGTTTTTAGATGTGACTGTTTTGTGCATGTCCCTGATGCTACCAGGACCGCATGGGAACCGAAGAGCCGGAAGTGTATTTTCTTGGGCTACAGTGAAGAGGCGAAGGGTTACCGTCTCTATGACCCTGTTACCAAGAAGGTAATTGTAAGATGCGATGTGGTCTTCTCAGAACAGCCGCATCAATTGGAGGAGGATGCTTCCTTCCCAGACAACCACGACTAGGATATCCATCCAGTACTACCACCAACAGTAGACCGAACTCCCCCAACGGTGCTTGGGAAAATTCAAGACAAAGAAGATGAAGAAGAGCCTGCAGAACCACAATGGCAATGGTCATTCTTGAAGTAAGTAAAGCAGCTTTTGGACGGCAGAGAACCTCCAGCCATTGAGGAGGAACCATCCAAACACCACCGGTCCAAGAGATTAGAGGAGCAAAGAAGGGCGCAGGAACACTTGGTCAACTATGCTTTGATGACAGAAGTGATCCGTGTTGATGAACCCAAGTGTCTTGAAAAGGCACAGGGCGATGAGATCAACCACCAAAATGCAAGGTAATCAAAACCAAGTGGGTGTACAAGACCAAGTATAAGTCCGACGGCACGCTGGATAAGTACAAGGCTCGGCTCATGGCAAAAGGATTTGCAGAGGTACATGGTTTTGATTGTCAAGATACTTTTGCTCCCACAGCTCGACTAACCACAATTCAGAGTGTTTTGGCTTTAGTTGCCCAGGGAAGTTGGCCCGTGTTTCAGATGGATGTGAAATCGGCCTTTCTGAATGGAGATCTCAAGGTGGAGGTATACGTGGAACAACCACCAGGTTTTGAGATCCCCAGTTTAGAAGGTAAAGTCTGCAAACTGAAGAAGGCACTTTACGGGCTGAAACATGCCCCACGAGCATGGTACCAGCGAATTGATGCCTACTTTCTGCAAAACGGGTTCAGGAGGAGCCCATCTGATGCAAATTTGTATATTTTGAGAGAAAGAGGCAGGTGTATGATCGTGGTCCTTTATGTGGACGACCTTGTCATAATAGGGAACCATGAAGAGAAGATCTCATAGACGAAGCATTTGCTAGGAAGAGAGTTTGAAATGACAAACCTCGAGCTGATGCATTTCTGTTTGGGGATTGAAGTTTGGGAGGAGCCGAAATAGATCTTCATTTCACAGCTGAAGTATGCTGGAGAGATACTAAAGGCATTTGGCATGGTTGAGTGCAAGATAGTTGGTACCCCTATGGAGGTTGATGTGAAGCTCTCAAGCGAGGATTCATCACCACTGGTGGACGAAGCGTAGTACCAAAGACTTGTGGGCAACTTGATTTTACCTGTGCAACACATGCCCAGACATCAGCTTTGCGATTGGTGTACTTTGTAGGTTTTCCAATAATCCCCGGGAGAACCATTAGAGGGCAGGGATGCGGGTGCTGAAATACATCAAAGGCACACTTGATTATGGCATCACCTATACCAAGGGCGACATCTTGACCGGATTCTGTGACTCGGATTGGGTAGGAGACATGGACAGCAGGAGATCAGTGACATGGCACTATTTCTCACTTGGATCGGGAGTTGTGTCATGGGTCAGCAAGAAGCAACCCACAGTTGCTCTTTCTTCTACCGAGGCTGAGTACAAATCTGCATGCTTTGCTTCTTGCGAAGCAGTATGGTTGAGGAGGATTTTGGGGGACATGGGTGCAGTGCAGAACAAGCCTACGCAGTTATCATGTGACAATCAGAGTTGCATGGCGATTGCAAAGAACCCGGTGTTCCACGCTTGCACAAAACACATTGAGATTCAATTTCACTTTGTACACGAGCTCATCATGGATGGAGAGGTCAATTTGGTGTACTGTTCGACTACAGAGAATGCTGCGGACATCTTCACGAAGGCTCTTGGAAGAGACTTGCTGGAGAGGCATCTTCATCGACTTGGCAATGGGCCGAAAAAGTAAGTTCACTTGCGGGTGGACATTGAGGGGGGGTGTTAGATATCAATGCTCCACTCTCATGTAACGACGCGGGAACCAACTAACTCTACTTGTAAGTCCCCCATATGAGGAGAAGGAATTTGAGTAGCTCGATTATCCGGTAGGTCTTGGTTTCGACACTAGATGGGGGCCATGTGTGGCCTGATGGCTGGATGGCTTCAGATAGAGTTGGCACACCGCCAAATAGGCTGCATGCAAGTGTAGGAAGGCATTCCTTGACTGACCGCACTGAGGGTAGACAGAGCATTTCCCAAGGCAGCCCACTCTCGGGTTGCGGGGCCCGTTTGGAGCCTTAGATGATCCCGGATGGCTGTGGGCCGAACGGTAACCGCAGGTTAGTTGCTCTATTTTGCACACCAGTTCTATCGTATGGTCAGTGGCCTATTTCGGGACCAACCCCCAGTCGACCATTTCGGGCAGATTGGGGTCAGCCACCCAACTGAGCCTAACCGACTACGACTGGTGGCTATATAAGAGCAAGCCCGTGAAGCCCATTTCATCACTGGCTACAGCAACCCTGATTCCTTAGCATCCAGCCTCTGTCTTCTACTGTTTCCAACATGCCATCGAAGCTTCTTTCACAGGAGTGCACGGTTGGGAGGCAGCGCCATCTGTTGTATCAGTTCTACAGTAATCAAATTTTTGATTCTCCATGCTATCTTGTTTTCTCTCTTGCGTACGAGTTCCTATTATCTATTGAGCACATACATTGTATTATTTTCTTACACCAACCTCATGGGTCTTAGCCACCACCACAAACATGGCTCGGAATCTTAGATGCCAGCACCTCTAATCACTCATTACATTGCCTTAAATTAATTAAAATTTGGGCCAACCATCGCGGTGGCTCCCACCTTGACAGTGTACAACCACCGCAGTGGCTCTCACCTTGACAGTGTAGTCTCGGGCTACAAACCGCTATTCCATTCCCTTAACTATTTCTTCGTTTATCCCTCTCGACCATTTTGTTCTCCCTTACAATCAGACTATGAAATCAAGCCTCCACTATTCCATTTCCTTCAATGTTTCATGTTCTATCCCTCTCGGCCATTTTTTTCTCCCTTGCAATTGGATTGCAAACTCAAGCCTTCACTATTTCATTTCCTTCATTGTTTCATCTTCTATCCCTCTCGACCATTTCTATCTCCCTTGCACTCTTCTTGCAACTTCTATCCCCTCTTTAATACCCTGCACAGTCCGAGAGTTCCTCACACAATCTTTCCTCCCCCTCTGCAGCACAGTGCGAGAGCCCCTCCTCCCCTGATCTTGAAATCGTGACATATGGGAACTCCTCTCTTGCTCTTCAAAAGCCCAATTTGCATGCTCTCCAAAACTTCACCAGGTTGGTACAGGACGTGAATGTGAAGGAGGAGCAACTAGTTTGTCAAGATCAGAAAGATACCATCAATGAAAGTGTGATTGAAAATGATCTATAAATTTTTAGAGGTAGTTTGCAAGTACACTTTTTTGAGAAGCAATGGAAGAGATAGGATATTCTAGATGTATACCCAAACGCTCATATTAGTAAAGATGGTGGAGTCAAGATTTCGATCTTGCCAATAGAACTCCAAGATGTGCTGAAGAAGAACATTCACTTCTTTCCTGATATGAGAGGAACCTGCAGTTCTAGCAGGTTCAAGCAGCAATAGAGCAACTGAAAGTACGTGATGTATTTTTCTCAAGGGCAATCTCCAAGAGCGTGTTAACCATGACAAAATATGAAGAGGGGAGAGGAGAAGAGTGGAGATGAGGAGAGAGGGCACAGCTAGAGAGCACACCACAAATGACTAACTGTACACTAGAATTAGTTGAAAAAATAGAATATATACAAACCCTTTTAGGGTTAGGGTTAGGGGATCTAACCCTTTCCTTTATAGCACTCTATAAGGTTAGTGCTATGCACATATGATCACGTGATGGTGCTATGCACACATGATCACATGATGTTGAGCGTGAACTCTCAACACCTTCCCTCAAGATCAACATCATGAAGTAGGCCTTCCCTCAAGATGATGATTCTGGGGAATCGAAGAAGGACTGAGCATTACATTCCATCACACCCCTTTAATGGGAATGTCCTTCCTCTGCATCAAACCAAGAGCTAGTCGGTGTTTCTCGAATAGCTCTTTACCAAGTGGTTTGGTAAAGATGTCTGCAACATTTTCTTTGCTATCACAATGCTGCAGTGTGATGTCACCAAGTAACACTCTTTCTCTGATGAAGTGCTCTCTGACATCAATGTGCTTTGTCCTGGAGTGATATACTGGATTTTTGGCCAATGCTTGAGCCGATTGATTATCGCAGTATATTGTTGTTGGCTTTGACTCATCAAAGTAATCTGTTTCTGACAATAGTCTTCTGAGCCATATAGCCTCACATGCACCTGTAGTGAGTGCTCTATATTCTGCTTCAGTCGAAGACAAAGAAACAGTTGGCTGTTTGTTTGACAACCATGATATAGCACCTTGACCAAGGAAAAATGCATATCCCTGTGTCGATCTCCTGGTCTCATGATCTCCAGCATAGTCACTGTCACAGTATCCATGCAACCGTGGATGACTTCCTATGTATTCTATCCCAAACTGTCTTGTACCTCTGATGTATCTCAAGACTCTTTTGGCTGCATTCCAGTGAGACTGTTTTGGATTTGCCATAAACTGTGCTAGTGAGCTTACTGCATAACAAATATCTGGCCGTGTGATTGTCAGATATATAAGAGATCCAATGAGTTGCCTGTAGTATCTGTCATTGACTGTAGGCTTTTCTGAATCTTTAGTAAGTTTCAAACTGTGTTCCATGGGAGTGGCTGCAATCTTGCAATCTGCCATATGAAACTTCTTCAGGAGACTGTCAACATACTTGAGCTGACTCATGAATGTGCTATCTGAATCTCTCCAGAACTCAATTCCAAAACAATAGTGCATAAGTCCAAGATCTTTCATGTCGAACTCTGCAGATAAGTCTTGTTTTAGTTTTTTGATGAAGCTATCCTTGCTTCCTGTCACAATCAGATCATCTACGTACAAAAGTGCAATAGTAATGTCTTCCCCTTGAACTTTGTAGTAGAGAGTATGATCTGCAGTGGACTTCATGTATCCCAGATCAGCAAAATACTTGTCAATTCTGCTGTACCAACTTCTGGGTGCTTGCTTTAAGCCATAGAGACTTTTCTTGAGATGGCAAACCTTGTTCTCCTTTCCTGGTTCAACATAACCGGCTGGTTGTTGCATGTAGACATCCTCGTCTAGATAACCATTGAGAAATGCATTCTTGACATCGAGCTGATACACATTCCATTTACTGAGTGTCGCTAGTGATATCAAGAACCGTATGGAATCCATCTTTGCTACTGGAGCATAAGTCTCATCATAATCTTGACCATATTGTTGTGCAAATCCTTTTGCAACTAATCTGGCTTTATATCTCTGAATACTGCCATCTGGATTGTACTTCACTTTGTATACCCATTTGTTGGCTATGGCCTTCTTTCCTGGTGGAAGGTCGCATAATTCCCAAGTGTTATTTTTATACAAAGCATCCATTTCTTCATTCATTGCAGTTTGCCATTCTGGCTTATCTACTACGCGTCTTCGAAGTACACTGGCTCTTCTGTAGCCATGATGGTAGTCATAAGAGCATAGTTGGTGGTTTCCACCTGAATTGCTTTGCCTTTCTGAGCATATGTCAATCTGGCTGGTGGTCTGCTTTCCCTAGTAGACCGTCTGAGCTGCTGTGGCACTGCTTGTGGTGTTGCTGGCAATTCTTGCTCTTCTTCATCAACCTGTTCTGTAGATGACTGTGAAGTCGATGCTTCTATCTCCTATGTAGGTGAGGTTTTCCATTCTGATTCCTCATCGAAGATTACATCTCTAGAGATAATGACTTTGCGGTTGATGGGATCATACAATTTGTATGCTTTGCTTTCTTCACTGTAGCCAACCATGATGCATTTGCGTGACTTCGCATCTAATTTCCTGCGATGATCATCATGTATGTGGGCATATGCTATGCAACCAAATATGCGGAGATGCCCAATGCGTGGCTTGTGTCCAGTGAATGCTTCATAAGGAGTCATACCTTGTATCGGTTCGGTAGGAAGCCGATTAAGCAAGTAGTTAGCTGTAGCTATTGCTTCTGCCCAATACTGATTCGGAAGATGCTTTTCACTAAGCATTGCTCTAGCACTGTCTGCTAAAGTCCCATTCTTCCTTTCAGCTCTTGCATTTTGCTGAGGAGTATCTGCACATGTGAATTGTCTTCGAATGCCGTGATTTTTGCAAAAATTCATGAATGCTGAAGACATGTATTCACCTCCTCTGTCTGATCTCATGACCTTGATCTTTCTGCCTGTTTGGTTTTCTACCATGGCTTTGAATTCTTGAAATCTGGTAAACACTTCAGATTTCTCTTTCAGAAAGTAGACCCAACAATATCTGCTGTAGTCGTCGATGAAGGTCAAGTAATAAAGTGAACCATTGATGCTGCGAGTCTGGGCATAACCCCATACATCTGTATGAATTAAATCAAGAATACCTCGTGCACGAGAGGTACTTCTGACAAAGTTGGTTCGCTTTTGTTTGCCGAAGCAGCATGCTTCACAAACCTTTCCAAGAAATTGTAGCTTCGGAATCCCAATTGCCATATTTTGATTCCTTAGATCTAACAAGTACTTGAAGTTGACATGACCATATCTCTTGTGCCATTTTGCAGATAGTGGCATCTGTTGCATTTGAGCTGACATGGCATGCTTATCTGGTACTGTAGCTAGCATCCTGTATAAGCATCCTTCCTTGACACCTTTTGCTACTAGCTGACCTCTTTTGGATTTGTCTCTGATAGTGCATTCATCACCGTCGAAGATGACTTTCTAGTTGTGTTCCGTCATTTGACCTACCGACAAAAGGTTCTTGTTGAGCTTCGGAACATAGAGCACATCTTTGACTAATCCTTTTGTACCAGTGAAATTGTTCATAGGGATAACACCTGTCCCTTGAACCGGATTCGGTGTATTGTCTACTGTGTAGATGACATTCTTTTGACCTTCTAATGGCTTCATTTCTGTGAACCATTCCTGATGATTTCTCATATGAGATGATGCACCGCTGTCGATGTACCAAGGATCCTGTTTCACTTGGTCGACTTGATAGCTGAAATCCTCTTTGGGATTGAAATCAGTGTCTAGGTGCATTGTATCAGTCTGATGCAATTCCTCACTTGCAAGAAACATATTTCCATGTTCATTTGCAAAATGACTGTGACTAGAATGTCCACCACGATGATTTCCTCTTCCTCGGGAATTCCCTCGATTATTGCTGGATTGACCGCCTTGGTCATACTGCTTCTTGCGGCAATCTCTTTCATAGTGTCCAAACTTGTGACAGTAGTTGCATTGAATGTTTAACACATTGGTGGATGCATTCCCTCGTCCTTGAAATCTTCCTCGGTTGGAATGATTTTCTCTTTGCTGATTTTGATGTTGCTGAGGATGATGCTGATGCTGATGCTGATTTTGACTTTGATTTTGTTGATGATGACCACTTTTCTGGTATGATCTACCTCTGTTTCTGCCTTTGCCTCTGCTTCTGTCTGAAGCTGTGAATGCTTGATCATTAGAATGACCTTTACGTGCTTGAATGGCCTGAGTCCTGGGTTCTTCACCAAGTAGAACTGACTGAAGTTCTTCCAGTGTTGGAATTTGCCGTTGTGGATGGCAATACTCTGGACTAGATTCTCATATCCTTCTCCTAGTCCATTCAGGATTACTTGAACCATTTCTGCGGGATTCATAGTCTCTCCTGCTGCTGCAAGTTGATTGTTGTAGTCTTTGATGCGGAGTACATAAGCATGACCGGTTTCACTGCTGTTGCGGAAACTCTGGTTGATCTGGTTTCTCAGGGTGAGAATCCTGGATGTGTTCTTGGACTCGTAGAGAGCTGCGAACATATCCCATGCTTCTTTTGATGTCTTGACTGTGTTGAGTTGTCCTAGCATGACATCTTGCACATTTTGCTTGATCAGGTGATAGGCATACTTGTCTTTCTTATCCCATTCTGCTTGAGCTCGGGCAATGGCAAGATCTGCTACTGGTGTGGAAACTGTTTGTGTAGATGTAGATCCCGATGTAGATCCCGTTGCTGGTGCTGTGACAACAGATGGAGTAGAGCTACTGGTGGCTGGATCGGCCAATGGTCTAGGTATGGATCCATCGACATACTCCCATTTGTCCTGAAGCACAAGAATGGTCTCCATTCGGTATTTCCATGTACCATAATTGGAGTTGTCTAACTTAGCAGATGCCTCCAGATTGAGGTTGCTAGTCGACATGGTGCAAACAATGTACTCAAAAGTGTCCTGAAAAACTCTATATGAATCAACTGCAAATACACTAAAGATGCCAAGTGAAATCTCTGTACCGTCGGTGAAGATAGAACTGCAGTATATAAGATCTGATCTGTGTTACAAGGCTTGTGGCAATGATGCCGGGAATAGCCAAGAGGCTTTACAAGGCTGAAAAAATGATGTGCACGATGCTGTGAGATAGCCAAATAGGCTTTACAATGGTGGCATGTGTGTGTGAAATCAAGTGCTATCTGCCCACTGAATCAATCTGCAATGCCTCTGAACTCTGAAGTCTGCTCACTGAACTGATGAACATAAGGTTTCAGGTAATGTAATGATGTGAAATCGGATGTGAGCGTATGGACTGACTCCGAGTAGGTACTAGTCGGGAATTTCGGGCATGGCTTAGATTGGCAACTTGGGGAATTCAAAGCGTCCCCTCTATGGCGATCTAGTCTACTCTGATCTAGATCTAAACCAACCGTCGATCGATGAAAGAGTAGCAAATAATTCCTTTTCCTTTGTTCTTTTTAAGTGCTGGGTCAGATGCGTCGATGTAGAGGCAAATGTGCGTGAAGGAAGTGGTTTTGTCGGCGAGGCTTAAATGTGAGTGTAACTTGCACCAAAATGTGCGCGTGATGTAACGAGCGCGTAGAGCACCAAAAATCGAGCGACTTTCCTTTTTGTAACACCCTCAAATTCTTCCTGGATTAAGAGATATGACTTGATCTAGGTGGAGGGGCAAAAGGAGTGCAAATGGTGCTCAATGATGATGTGTCACTGTGAGTCACATGCAGTGATGATGTGGCATTGTGCTTAGCAAGAGGTGTGCCAGTGAAGCTCTGTGCTCAGGTGGCAGGAGTGTGCACATGCAGTGTGTGCACAGTGTGCCTGGCAAGAGACTGTGCCTGCAGGGGTCAGTGCTGACTGGACTGCTGAGGTGGCAGTGCTGAGGTGGCACAGATGATGTCAGCAGGGTGATGTGGTAATGCTGACGTGGCACAAGTGACGTGGCACTGATGACATGTCACTGATGACGTGGCAGGTGACGTGGCTGATGACATGTCACTGATGATGTGGTAGGTGATGTGGCTGATGATGTGTCATTGATGATGTGGCAGGTGACGTGGCACTGATGACGTGGCACAGGTGACGTGGTACTAATGACATGGCCTGATGATGTGGCCTGATGACATGGCAGTGCTGACGTGGCAGTGTGGATAGGCTGATGACATGGCAGATAGGATTGACACGTGGCAGATAAGATTACCACGTGGCAGATTAGATGACGTGGTGCACGGGCCACGTGTCACGCTGTGGGAAGCCGGAATCTAAAAAGATTCGGACGAAATCTTCTAGATTCCGTCGTCTTCTCTGTCGATGGAGCTTTGGAGTCGCACGCTATGGAGAGCTTCGGAAATGGGGCTCTGCGCGTTTGGATGCGCTCGTTCGGTGTAGAGGCTTCTGTAGTAGAGGAACCATGGCGCGCATGTGTCTCTCACTGCACGCAGCTTGTATGAGTCTTGAAGGCTGCGTCGTTATAGAAGATGGCTATGGTGCTTCTGCTATTGGCGAGGTCACTTGAAGTGGCCGGCTCGTTGGCGCTGCGAGCTTGCTAGAAGCTTGGCTTTCACATTCGTGGTGGCAGCTGGGCTGCTGCTGCTGGAGTCTCGCTGGGAAGAAGGGCTTTCGCTTGGCGATGGCGACTAGAGCCTTGAGCTCTGGATGCCGTAGCTGCTGTGGACAGCATCAATAGTTGTTGGAAAGTTGGCGTTGGCGCAGCTGAGGTCGTTGATGGAGAAGGAGCCGGAGGTGTATTACATGCGGGCCACTGGCTCGCTGAAGGAGCGGGGCATCTATCAGCTGGAAGTCGATGAGAGCTGTTGTTGCAGACTGGATAGTGCCATTGTTGGAGCTGCCTTAGGGAGGCTCATCGAGGGAGCGTGCTAAAGGAGTCGGTCGCTGGCACTGAGGCTGAGCTGCAGATGGACGGTTTGCTTTGGAAGCAAATGGCAATGGAGGCGCCCCGTATGGACGAGCTATCAATGGAGGCGGCCTGTGTGCTTGTTGTTGGTTGGAGGTCGTTCAAGCTCGTAGAGGTCGTAGTAGGCCACCTTGCCTTGAGGCCTTGGACCTTGGTGGCTGTCGAAGCCTTAGAGTTGCTGGCTAACCGTGAGCCTCTCCATCTGTGACAAGAGATGGAATAGAACCTCTCTGACAAGAGATGAATCTTTTCACAACAGAGCTCTTGAAACTAAATCTCAGGAACTCTCCCTCTCTCAAGCAATAGATTTCCTCTCAAAATCTCTCTCACAAGCAATGGATTCCTATCTCAATGAAATCTCTCTCTCACAATCAAATGAATCGACAGAAATTCTCTCAACGGAAGTGAACGGAAGAATCTCACAATCACTCAAGAGAACTCTCAATCTCACAATCTCTCTCACACTCTCAAGAATCTCAATGTCTCAGCGGAAGACAAGGGAGCTCTGATACCATGACAAAATATGAAGAGGGGAGAGGAGAAGAGTGGAGATGAGGAGAGAGGGCATAGCTAGAGAGCACACCACAAATGACTAACTATACACTAGAATTAGTTGAAAAAATAGAATATATACAAACCCTTCTAGGGTTAGGGTTAGGGGATCTAACCCTTTCCTTTATAGCACTCTATAAGGTTAGTGCTATGCACATATGATCACGTGATGGTGCTATGCACACATGATCACATGATGTTGAGCGTGAACTCTCAACAAACCAACCTGAAGAATTATGTGGATGGCAAATCCCAATTGTCTTCTTAGCCCACTGGAGTTGCAATGCACCTGATGGCATCTACCCTCAAAGGGATTTTTGAGCAATACGATAAGGAGATGTCTTAGAAGGTGACTTTTCTACAAGAGAAAGCCACTGATGTAGCAAAGGCAGAGCAACTGAGAAAAGTCTCAGGGAAGGTGCAGAAGCTAAGGTAGAGGAGGCACAAGCGAGGGCCTTGTAGGCACAAGAGAAAGCTGAGGCCGCTACAAAAATGGTCGACATAAAAAGGCATAGAACAGAAGAAGAAGAGAAGCACATGAAGGAACTCCGAGATAGGCTCGAAGAAGTGAGAACATGGTGGACAAGGAGCTAGAAAAGATGTGAAAGGAGCTGGAAGATCAGAGAGCTGAAAATGAGGGTCTTTACAAATGGCTCTACAACATGCAGAATGCATTGAACATTGAAAAAGACCAGATGATGGAGGAGCTGAAAAGGGAGAATGCAGAAACCAGAAAGGTGATGTAGGAACTATGAGAGAGTTTTAAGGCTAGGAAGGATGGGGCAGAGAGTAGCCAGGGTGGAGAAGCCAATGAGCCAGATCTCTAGGCCAGGAAGGATGTAGAGAGTAGCCTTTGTGGAGCAAGTTGCAGTAGCCACATTGGAGCAATTTGCAGCAACCACGGTGAGGGTTGTTTTTTCAAAACACTGTTGAAAGTCCAAAGAGTAAGCTACAAGGCCTTGCAACAAGACCATTGCCTAGGTCATGGATAGATCAAATGTGCTTGCCTGCTCTACAACTATCTACCATGAGAAAGTAGATGCTACAACTCAATTTTCCATTTGGGCAAAAGATACAAAAGACAAGGAGCTCAAATTGAAGAAGGCCAAGACCGCGCCTGACTGTGAGGAAAAGGAGCCTGAAGGGAGGAACCAGCCCCCTTCAGGAAAAGAGCAAGAAGGGCCGAGCCTGCAACCAAGAAGCTCAAATCAAGGAAAGAGGAAGTGGCATGAAGGGAGGTGTCGGGCCCCTGCAGGAAGCAACCAGCCCCATTGTGGAAAGGAGCAAGGAGGGTCGAGCCATCAATTAGGGAGCTCAACAAGGAGTCCTTGAGATGTAATTTGAAGGAAAGGATTCTTTGAGATATAATCTATGTAATGTGTGTGTAATCCATTGAATTGTTAATCTTTTCTAGAAGTTTACTTGGGCAATGCTTTCTCAGCTATGTGAGTAGATAGTGTCCTTTGATCCACACCAAGGACCATAATGTGAGATAAAAGATTTCGATTCGACAAGGAACGTGAGATGAAATTTCTTGATTAGATCACTAATGTGAGACTGAAAGATTTCGATTAGTCAACTAATGTGAGATGAAAGATTTTGATTAGACAACTAATGTGAGACGAAAGATTTCGATTAGACAACTAACATGAGACTGAAGAATGAGAAGGTCGAGCTCAATGAACTCAAAGATTTTGATTACCAAACTAACATGAGGCTAAAGATTGAGAAGGTTGGGCTTATTGAACTCTCTCCTTATTTAAGTGCAGTGCAGATACAACTAAGAGCCCATTATGAAATCTATCCTCGAAATGATGTACATCGATTCACTTACTGTTGATCCACCTACAATGAATATATGACATACCCAAATAACTTTGGAATGCTTTTGTTTTATCTGAAAATGATGTTGGATGACATCCTTGCAGAAATAGACCCAGAGAAGAAGGAGGAAAATAGATGCAAGGAGGACATGCTTCGGTGGTGGGTATATTATTTCGAGTTAGTAGAGACGGTGAATATTAATTTCCCTGGCTATTGTTTTTCCTACTCCTTTAAGGTACTTGTCAAGCTCATGATGTAGGTTTCTTTTGGCAAGACATGAGCGCGAAGATGTATAGAGCACAAAGACCAGGATGAAGAGGACCCCTAGCAAAAGGAATTACTATGGGCATACAAGTTGGTAGAGTGAAGCAAGCAGTGTGTAATACAAGTGTGTGAAGAGGTCTGCCATTGTGCATCAGTATGGTCCTAGGAGATGCTTGCTATAGAGAGGCTAATAAGATATTTAGGAGTCTAGAATTTCCTTGAGTCACAAAATGTCATCGTATTTTGAAAAAATAAAAATCTTAAAGACATTTCTTAGACTTGTGGACTTTCTCATCGTGCTCGTAATACCTGATTTTGTATCAACTTGCTTCCATGTTAGTACTTAAATGTTTTAAGTAGCATGGTGGTTGAAATCTAACGGTTAATGATAACCAACCTAAAGGACATTGTTTTAGTATAGCACTGTGCAACAAATTTTAGGATAGCACAGCAATAGTGTAGGGATCGCACGGTTTCGGGGGGGTCACTATGCATAAACCCTCTATATCATGTGCGTTCAAGGCCTATATTTAAATCCCTTATCTGTAAATTTTTCATTAATAAAATGTACCCCTTTTCTATACAAATCTGTAAATTTTTTCCAAAACTATTTTAAATAGTCCCTTATGTATATTTATTTTTGTAAATTTTAGAAATAAAAAATATCCTTCTATTGAACTCACGTGATAGGGTTACATATGATGAGTGGCCCACCCGAGCGCACAATAGTATTGCAGAATAAGTTATCGCTAGCATCGAGGTCAGTTGCACTAGGATATTGACAGCCACCAGTGTGGTTGCTTCCATTATTACAAGATGAATGGATTTATAGAATGTGTGGATTCATTATGTGAAGTTAGCATGGTGGTTGTTGGGATGTACTAAAAACAAGCATGGGATGAAATTTGATGGTTAACGAAAGGATAAATAGTCTAAAGGGGACTATTTTAGTATAGCACTGACATTCTAGATTCTGGATTCTGCCATTTTAGCTAGCACCATAGTTTTTGGATTCTCCCATTTAAGCTTGAGGTAGCATTCATCACTTACTCCTGCTACAAGGTAGCCTAGCACATGCTCAGTCATTCCTGCTTGAAATCAGGCATTGTCCTCCTACGTGGCAATTAAACGGTCCAGGAGCACGGTCGCTCGATCCACATATCAACGCGCCATCTCACCTTTGGACTGCTTCAAGTTTGCCACCTACAGGTACACATTCTTTGGCTCCTCTTCTTTGCCGAAATACTCAATCATTGTTGCTGTTAACCTTGGCTAGCTTTGGCGAACGTCGTCGGCCTGCTTCTCATACCACACTTGAGCCAAACCCTATAGAAATGTGGGAAGAATCAATAGCCATCTATCTTCAGTAAGAAAGTTGAGAGAAACACAACAGCGCTTGAAGGCCACAAGTGTTGATGGTTGCAGGGAGGTAGAGATTAGGAGGAGGAGGGTCTAAGTGTTGGAGGAGCAAGAAAGATTCAACAAGTGAAGCAAAATAGAGAGGGTTTAATCAAGAGAGACAGGCCCAATATATAGGCTCCAGTTACATCCAGTAGTGACATCACATGTGAGCTTAGTAGAGCATCTAGATCCACAAATATCTCAATCAGTTCCATGATTCTCTTAATCACACACCACACCTAGATTCACTCAATCACACCTATTGACACCTATCTAGGCACACCATGTGTTCGCACACTCACAAGCTTAGACCTTAGGACTCTAGATTCCATTACATCAATTTGTCCTTCATTCCCTCCCACAAATTGATGACCTCAACCCTAGTAGTACTCCATGGGAAACTTCATGGCTTGCCTACCTCTAGTGGCAACACACATGATCTACAACCTGGTACTCACTCTAGTTGCATCAGCAGTAGACTCATTTGGGCATCCTCATCCCAACATGATCTCACTTTGACTTTGGTTTGTTGGATTACAATTGGGAGATAGACAATGACTATGCATGGGAATACCCTTAGATCCAACAAGGTAACACATAAGACTAATAATCATTTGAGGGGGACATCCTAAGGTAGAGAACCCTTATTGACCACACACACAAAAACATTCTAAGTGGAAGATGTGGGGAAATACCCCCCTTTGATGGCATATCTTGTTCTTTTCCTCCTCTTCCAAGCTACCATAGTGTGAGGTTCATTGTCATTGGAGAGGTTCTTGATGTAGCCAATCTTGTAACTCCTTTGCTCTTTGTCCTTCTCCACACTCTTTAATGTATCTTGTCCATATTCTGCAATAGAAGATCCTTGTAGTCCTTCACCTTCTTTGAGTATCCAAGCCTTAAAAACATTTTGTGAATCATATGGACTGAAGAGGGTCTTACCACTTGTCATGCAAGGGTAGTGTCTACTCTTGTACAAGAGGTGGTCATGATTGTATGGCAAGGTATAGTCAACCAAATGCAAGTACATTTCATACATCATGAAAGATACTGAAACCATAACTAAGGCATCTTTAAAATAAGAATCATAATGGTTGTAGTTGAAACCTTTGTTCCAATCATATCCATTGGAAATCATCATGCAAGTCATGATATATTCTTCCTTCATGTAAGCTCTTGTCATGGTCAATCCACACTAGTCAACAAGATAGTATGACTTGAAGTCCACTTCAAAGTATCATAACCTCAATCCTCAACATAAAAGGTGAAAAATTCATTCAATTGAACTTAAAAGAGCATTCTATGATCTGAAAAAGAAATCTCCAAATCTCTGATTTGAATTTTATTTCCTCAAGCATCAACTTAGCAGTTAATGTAGCATCTATTTTCAAAAAATAGTCAAGAAATGCTTGCAGAAACAGAGTACCCTTGGAGGATTGCTACCTCACATCACAAAGCATCAAGTAGAGGGCATTTGTTGGGTAATTACTGATCCTTGGGAGTAGAATACTCAGTGCAAGTCTCAGACCAAATGAAGCTTCACACCACCAAGGGCAGCAGCATCTTCTCCACCTCCAAAAACATGTCTTCTTCAAAACCCGACTAGTTTTTCCTTAGTTTCTCCTTCTTCTATGGACCAAATGCGCTCAAGCTTGAATTGGTTGAGAGACATTTTTCCCAAACCCTAGAAGGCCCCAAAATGAGCTCCCTTTTTTCCTAATGCGAGAGTGGAGATCATTTGGGATGGATTTCATATCCATTGAGGCTCTATCATTAGAGGGTTCACCCATGTCTCTATTCTGACTCATGGACTCTTTTGAGCTAGATAATTTACCTAGTGGTGGTTCTTGCAGGGAATGAGAACCACCTTTTGAGCTTGTTGACCCTGAGGATGCCAAGCTAGGTATGGATGTTGACAAGATGGTAATTAAGGCAATGTCTGTAGGATTAAGGTGAGTTTGTAGGACTCTTCTTGATCTCAAGATCATGTGCTCATTGGCGTATTTGAGGCCCCAATTCTAGGTTGAGTTTGCCTTGATGCAGGGTCAAGGGGCGGCAGCCCCTTATGGCTTCTGTTAAATTACACGGTGCAACGGAATAGAAACTGAACAAAGAATAGAGAGTACACAGCAAACTAGAGATGAACAAAAATTTCCTTCAATACTGCTGTAGTACAGATGATGGCTCCGTCCACCCGTGTGCTCCCACAATGGAGCTTCGATGGCAATCTAGACAGATACTAGGTGAAGAGCTACTAGCTAGAAGATCTAATCTAATCTGAACTGATTTGATACAATGGACTGGGGAGGTCACCTCTTTATAGCTATGAGGGCGATAGTCGGATCAACATAGTCGGTGGAGTCAACTAGTTGACCTAGTCAGTGGAGCCGATTAGTCAACCTAGTCAGTGGAACCGACTAGTCGTCCATGGAATATTCCCTATACCGTCACACTAGGGTTCCCACCCTCGAACCCCCACCAGGGGGGTCACTAGCCCCCCTGGGACCCCCCAGGCCCTAGAAAGAATAAGGGGCTCCTACACAATCACCTTTCTACCATCAATGGTCTCATTGATAAACCTCATCTGACATGCAACTCAGGATCCATCCAGTGTCTCGGGCTCACTTACACATGACTTCTCCTCATATGGGGGCCTTACAACTTGAGCACCTTGGACCACTGGTGGTTACCAGGATGTCTAATTTGCACAGATAGATGAGATTGCCGACCAACTTCTTGTACCTCCCAATGTCTGTTGGTGGTGAGGCATCCTCCATAAACAACCTCTCATTTACCTCCATAGGTGTAGCTATCTCCTTGCTCTCGAACATACCAAATGCCTTCAAGATCTCCCTTGCATATTTTTGCTGAGAGATAAAGATCTTGCTTCAATCCCCAAACAGTAGTGCATCAAGCCTAAGTCTTGTCATCTCAAGCTCTGTGCTCAATGCCTTTCTAGTCTACTAGATCATGTCTTCATACTCACCTATAATAAGGAGATCATCCACATATAGAACAATAATAGCAGATTTTCCACCTTTCCTGTACACATACAAGTTAGCATCTGAGGCACATCTTTTGAAGTTTAATTTATGAAAGAATTTGTCTATCCATTGGTACCATCCGTTTAGGGCCTGTTTCAGCCCGTACAGAGCCTTCTTCAGCTTACATACCTTGTTCTCAAAATGGGGGGCCTCAAACCTAGGTGGCTAAGCCACGTACACGTCCTCCTTGAGGTGACCATTCAACAATGCTAATTTAACATCCTTTTGATAAACTGGCCACTTTTTATAAGTAGCTACTAATAGTACTGTGCAAATAGTGGTCATTCTAGTTGTCGGAGTGAAAGATTCCTGAAAATCAAACCCTTCAACCTGTGATAATCCTTTTGCAACCAATCTAGCTTTGTACTTTTCCAAAGTCCCATTGGCCTTGTACTTTACCTTCCAAACCCACTTGGTGCCAATAACCTTTTTGTTAGGTGGTCGATCTACCAGCTCACAAGTTTCATTCTTCATAATGCTATCATATTCTACTTGCATAGAATTTTTCCAATCTCGGTCTGCAAGTGTTTCTTCCAAACTCGTAGGCTCCTTTACTTCTGCAATAATCTCAGCCATCAAGGCCATATTGACTATGTGAGCAGAAGCCCTCTTTTGCTCCTTGATTCTCTGAGACTGCCTTGGTCCATCTACATGCTGGTCAACAGACATAGGCATCTAGTTATCATGGTCATAGAGCTGCCTTACCCATCACGATAATGGCTTCTTCGATGGTGTAACAATAGGTTGGTGACTTATACCTTCATCATCTGATATTTCCTCCTCCTTTATAGCTCTTGGGACATGTCCATAGTGAATTACCTCTTCACTTAATGATAAAGTGGAAGAGCTCTTCTTTGCCTCCACTACATGTGGTTGCTCCCTAAACACCACATCGTGGCTCGTTATGATCTTCTTTGCCTCTTGGTCATACAACTTATAGGCTTTCTTCTCATCACAGTAGCCTAAGAAGATACATTTGGTGCCTTTTGGTTGTAGCTTATTTCTCTCTTTGTTTGGTACATGTGCATAGCATTCACACCCAAACGTTTTGAGGTGGGAGACAGATGGTGTCTTACCGCTGTAAGCCTCATGTGGTGTTTTACCTTTGAGTGCCTTTGTATAGCTACAATTAAGGATGTAAACTATAGTATTGACAGCCTCAACCCAAAAGTGGTTTGGTAGTCCAGCACCTTTCAACATACACCTCCTCATCTCCACCGTGGTCTGCATTTGGCATTCAACAACCAAATTTTGCTGAGGCATATGTGATGTGCTCGTTTGTCGCTTGATCCCTTTGCTCTTGTGAAAATCTCCAAACTCTATAGAAAAAAACTCACCACCACCATCTGATTTGATTTTCTTCACTTTTCTCCCTGTTTCATTTTCAACAAGCTGTAACCATTCTTTAAATTTACCAAAAGCTTGTGCCTTTTCGTGAAGAAAGGACACCCACATCTTCCTACTATAGTCATCAACAATCAATTAAAAATAGGAATATCCCCCCAAGGCCTGTGTAGGCATCTTACCGCATAAGTCAACATGCACCAACTCTAGAGGAGCGTTTGCTCTATTATTGCTTTCTTGTGGGAATGCCTTTCTTTGTTGTTTTCCCATCATGCAAGCTTCACACGGTTCTTTGATTTCTGTGACTGCAGGTAAGTGAGAAACCATACCTTACTTCTACATCTCCTTCAGCACTGCAAATACGATGTGGCCGAATATTTCATGCCAAAGTCTGCTTGTGCCCACTCCAGCGATGGCTGTAAGAGCACTTAGCTCATACAACTTGTTCCTCCTTACTCGTGTGCCAACAAGATTGACTGCACTATCTAGAATTTTTGCTCCTGTCTTGTTGAACCTCACCTCATGGTCAAGATTAGTTATGGAAGCAACTGATACCAAATTTCTCTTGATTTGTGGAACATGCAGCACATTAGATAGTTTCTTAACATCTCCATTTGCAGAAACAAACGAAACCGTATTTGTACCCTCAATAGGGCATTTTGCATTATTACCAACCATCATGATGATGGGTTCCTATAGAGGCTGCATGGAACAATATAGATCCTTCTTGCAAGTCATGTCACAGGAGGCACCACTATCCAACACCCATCAATCAGTGGTTGAAGCTTCTTGAACTGAGGAACAGTCTTCCTCAATGGCCAGAAATAGATCCAACTCTTCTTCCGTTGTGTTAGCTATCTCTTTCCCCTTATTTGTCTTCTTTAGGATACCATTCTTTTCATTTGCTTTCTTGACTTGACAATATGCAATCATATGGCCCTTCTTCCTGTAGTAGAAGCATTCTCCCTGAAACTTCTTCTTGCCACCCTTCTTCTTTTTGTCACCACTCGTAGAGGACTCACCTTTGATGGAGGAACCACCTTTGCCTTTTGCAGTGGTAGAGAAAGCAACATCCCCATTGCCTCCTCCATATCGAGCTTTAAGCCTCAACTCCTCCTCCATAAGTAAAGCACAGAACTCCTCAAATGACAATGGTTGGGGTCTCACCTGAGTGTTAAGTGATGTTACCAGTCCATCAAACCTTGGTGGACATATCTGGAGACACCGTCGACCTAGCTCTTTGCTAGTCTTTTGTATCCCAGCACCAGCCATCTGGTCATGCAGATTTTTGATTCAGGTTATGAACGCCTCCGCTATCTCTCCTTTATTAAACTTCTCAACTGTGAGCTGATTCTCCAGGTTCTGGATCCTTGTCTGATTTCGCATCTCATACTGACTCTTCAATATGTTCCAGGCCATAGTTGCCTTAGATGTATGCTGAATCAAGGTCAAAACACTATCAGTAGTACTTGTAACGAGGGCATACAGAGCATCTGTGTTCCTACATTCCGAAGCTCGTAGGAGGTCGGCATTAGGAGGCATCATACTCCCCCGATTTGCTTGGTCGGGGGTTCCTTGTGGTTTTGGGTCAATCCCCAGTACTGTCTCAAGAAGCTCATATGAATCCAGAATAGCAGTATTTTAAACTTCCACAGAGTGTAGTTCGTACCATCTAGCTTGCCTTCTCAGTGAAGGCTGGTGGGTGAATCCTCAACGCCTGGATTGTTGGTGTAGCAGCAACTGCTAAACTCAAGCCGCTTCCTATTGCCATCACTCCATATGCTGTTGAAGCCCTCACCTCTCTTCTATTCTTCGATCCTTAGAGCCACCTGGGCTCTGATACCATGTTAAATTACACGGCGCAGCAGAATAGAAACTGAAGAAAGAATAGAGAGTACATAGCAAACTAGAGATGAACAAAATTTTCCTTCATTATTGGTGTAGTAGAGATGATGGCTCCATCCACCCGTGCGCTCCCTCCTATGAGGGCGGTAGTCGAATCAACGTAGTTGGTGGAGTCGACCAGTTGACCTAGTTGGTGGAGCCGACCAGTCAACCTAGTCGGTGGAACCGACTAGTTGTCCATGGAATATTCAAAGAATATTCCCTATACCATCACCTCGGGGGCTTCCAACCCTAAACCCCCACCAGGGGGGTTGCTAGCCCCCCTAGGACCCCTTAGCTAGGGGCCAACTAGTCCCCAGGCCCCAACAAGAATAAGGGGCTCCCACACAATCACCTTTCTACCATCAATGGTCTCATTGATAGACCTCATCTGACATGCAAGTTAGGATCCATCCAGTGTCCCGAGCTCACACATGGCTTCTCCTGATATGGGGGCCTTACAACTTGAGCACCTTGGATCATTGGTGGTTACCAGGAGGGTGGGGCATTGAGCATATCTAACAGCTTTTGCATGCAATCTTCATGGGGTTTATTTCAATGCAATCTACATGCAAATTTTATCATTTCTTGATGCTTGAGCTCCCAACTTTCACGTGCTAGATTACACTTATATCCTTGCTTTTGCCTGATTTTTGTCTTCCCAGAGCTATCACTTTTTAGTGTTTTGAGTTGGTAGGAAGATAGTTTGGAAGATTGCTAAGGAGTGTATGGTGTCAAAACTCACAAAAAATAACCAAGAATGAAGAATCATGCTGAAAATCAAAGTGGGTTTGACTATTGACAGTCGCTTCTTCAAGAAATCTCTCATTTTGCATTCAAATGTTGTTTTTCTTTCTTGTTTTTTGCATTGAGTAGGTAGACTAGGTAGTTTAGCATCCCCCTGTCATAAAAAAACCAAACAAAAACTGTAAAATCATAAAAAATCATCAAAACCAGTTGTCAAAACTATGAGTTTTTATCCTAGTGACCCGTCGCCACCATAGCTCAGTATCCTACCAACCCGTCACCTTAGTCCCTATCTCGTCGACTGACACATGTCATTTAGCTAACCCACCTACCAAATTTATGGTCTAACAAGAGGGTTGGCTCAGTGCTTTAGCTCTATTCCACTGGTTGTTGCTTTAGCTCTATCTTGCTAGTCATTGCTTATATGATTTAATGCCCTAAATCACTCATTTCAATGGCAAGAGTCAATAACACTGTCACAAGCCCATTGGATGCTGTATTATTAGTTCTTCTCCTTGATCTCCTCCTCGATTACCTAGCCAATTTGCTTCTCAGTCTCGTTCGCAATCTTTTTCCTGTAGCTCCATGGCCTCTAATCGCACTGGCACTAAGGAAGGGGGTTCCTTCCACACACAAGAGACCAACAAATAGATTTACACACCACAAGTGAGCAGAGGGTTCCAATTACACTAAAACCTCTATCCTCAAGGCAACACTCTCCAAGGCTATGAGAAATCTCATCCCTTTCCCTCATAAATCCCAAGGGAAACCTGCATGCAATGAGAAATCCCCTCCTCATGAACC
The DNA here is from genome assembly GCF_047967505.1 of Dipteris shenzhenensis. Taxonomy (NCBI): domain Eukaryota; kingdom Viridiplantae; phylum Streptophyta; class Polypodiopsida; order Gleicheniales; family Dipteridaceae; genus Dipteris; species Dipteris shenzhenensis. The sequence goes on from NC_141602.1 coordinate 30,255,846, forward strand.
CTCCCCTTTGCACTCCCCTTGGCCAAATGTTGGACAATATTCTCAGCACTTCCCGTAGCCCTCCCATCAACCATGATGTCATCTTGCTGTAAACTTAGAGGTGTTTGGAAATGTATAGCATATTAAGAACCTCGATGGGGGCCCAGTGATCAAACAAACATCAAGAAAGACTACACTAATTCGTATTCTTCCTTTGATACAAGGACAGGGTGAAGAACAGATGCACGGACAAGGTAGACACACACAGATGATGGCTCAAGTGCACATGCAATGTGGACAGATACAGGGTGAAGGGGGATAGATGATAATGCAACTAGAACCTTTAAAACAAATAGAGACTAAAATTCAAAACAAAACTTGCTCACCCTAAAGATCCTATGGGACCATCACACTGGCGAGAAGAGCTTGATTGGGAAGAAGTAGCAAGGCAAGAACAAAGAAATAAGGGTAAGGCAAACAAGAGGTTGTGGAGCCACGTTGGAGTACCTGTATAGCCTCCATCAAGGGTTAAGAAGCCACAAAGAGTGAAACCAAGAGTTAGGACACTTAGGGAAATCAAAATATTTTAGCTTTTCTTGAAGAAATTGATTCCATATGCTCCTTTCCAATGCACTGTACATGAGACCACACAGTAGTACATGGATGCATCATGCGTGATTTAGTACAAGAACTCTTGGGGTACTCTAGGAGAGCGTGAATGCGATGATGGCTGATCTATTTGAAAATGCAAACTTGTGTGCCATCCATGCAAAGTGGATAACAATCATGGACAAGGATTTGGATCTCATAAAGCGGCTCTACGATGATGAGATCCTTCAGTCATCTTTGGGATTTCTCTTACTATCACAGATCTGAGGAGCTCATGCCCTTTAAAGGCACACTATTGTAAATGTCACCAATGAAGGCATCTTTTTCTAATCATGAAAAATTTGATATTTTGCAATATCAATGTAAACATTTATTTTCCTATGTTTTTTGTGTCGAATAGGATTCATTTTCATTAAGAAATACAACTTTTTGCATGGGGGTACATGATGATTTTTGGGAAATTCAGAAGGAATTTGCACATGCCACACAAGGTAAACTTCTTTGGGACATCGAAGAGGTGCCGAAAAAGCCCATACCTCCACAGCACAAATTTGGCAATTTTGAGACCATCAAGAATGGCCAAATTTGTGCTAGGTTTTGGCTTTTCTGGCACCTCTGAATCAGGCTCTTAAGGGGGCTATTAGAGTAGGGCCAACGCCTAGACTACTTCCCTTTCCTCACTCTCTTGGTCACAACTCTCTTCCATAAACAGGTCAGACTCCTCACCTGGGGTAATGGCATCGGCATATCCCTTGGTAGATTGCTCACTTGAGGATGATTTCCTTCTTGAGGATTCTTTGTCTAAATTTCCTTCTTGGAGAAGAAAGATGAGGGTTATCTCCCAGGAAAGGAACCTAGTTCCTGTGTTCCTTTCAATCCCCAATGCCCTAATGTCACAGGGATCTACATCCCTAAACCCATCTTCCGTAGGGTTAGCACAAAAGTGACCCAACCACTTCACAAAATTGGGTTCCTCTAAGTAAAAGTAAGTCTTAATATAGTCTATTAGAACCCTTTTGGTAGACTCATCAAGCTGATATGCAAATTCACTAAATTTTTCTTGCATGTAATTGGTGACCTCTACAAAGACATCCTTGGTTCTCAATATACATGTACCTAGGACATCTCAGGGTCTTGTAAAATGCTAAAAAAAACTCATCCTTCCTATCTACAAATAGTGAATGCAAAATTGCCTTTTACCTTTATATACCCCTAAGCCCTATAACTAAAAGCCCTAAATCCAAAATTCTATTAGAAATTTCTAAATATGAAACCACATAGTAAAAACATTAAAACAAAATAAATAAATTTAAAAAAAAATATATATATATAATTTTCAATGTCCTCCAATCCTCAAAGCAAGAAGTTGCAAATGCCAAAATCCAAAATCCAAGTTTGAATGCTTACACTAGTCAAAAACATTTTTTGCTATCTTTAATATTATAGGAGGGATGAAATTAGCACTAAGCATGCACTTTTGTGCATGCCTACCTGCCTTTTCATCATTTTAAGATAAAGTTAAAGGACTCTAACATGCCATCTTGCATGACCAATAGGTGTTCTCGCACATCTATGAGAGTCCATTGTGATGTAACGGTCACATGCTTAATCTCTCCTTGATCAAGATCAATTGATAAACTTACTGATGTATTGTCATCATTGTTAGAGTAAAGGGTGAGCTAACAGCCACTTGTTTTCTTCCAATGCCTATATTGGAAAGATTTGATGTGATATGTGGTACCTAATAACCACATTGATCTTACATGCATGACATTGAAACAAGTCACCCTTTTGTTCCCCTGACCTAGTACCCAATTCATCACAAGAAAATATTCCAGAGCATCTTCATCTATGTGCTTATAGAACCACATAGTTTTTGTTTATGCATTTGCATATTTTGAAAACAAGAAACAAAATGTGCAGATGCATAAACCATGACAACCTTGAGCCAAATTACGATCTTGTCCTTGTATGATTGCATTAATGTCCACGAGTCCACCATGCTACAATCCATGTCTTGAAGTTGTGGTGGTGTAATGCTTTGCAAACGGCCATTGCTTGACGGTGTCCTTGGAGTGATGTATGTTGCATTATACCAATACACATTCTTCTTTCTCAAGGAGGCTGACTTCTCCTGCAGCATGCATTTGCTTACCGAAATCCTCATGAATCATACCTATGATTGACTCGACAAGTTCTAACTCCTCGAAGTCCAAAGGAAATACATCTATCATGAGTAAGGGCTCTTTTCAAATCAACATAAAATTTCCAAATGGCCTCATTACACTCGTAGGTGAAAAATCTACATAGATAAAAAGACTTACACTATGACGGTACCCACGCCATGATGTTATTCTCATGCTATTTGTGAACGAAATTGATGTCCAAGAATGATGGATTAATGCAAATGTGAAAATGTTAATGAACGGGCCTTGTCAGGATCGATGAAGGCATGTAAATAGCTTAGAGGCCATAGAGTATTGTTGTTTTTTAAATATTAGTTGCAGGATAGATGTTTAAAGATTAAAAACCTAGGCAATGGGGGCGTCTTCAACAACATAGTGTTCTTTACTCTGATTGGAAAAAGACAGAATATCATTTCTCACCTTTCTAGATATATGTCTGAATCAATGCATTTATTTGATCCATTTGTTATCGTCTTACTATCCAATTCTAAAACTCAATATCTATTCTAGGTTGCATTGGCACAAAAGTTACTTTCCAAAACAGAACTAGAAACGGTTATCAAAGAAGAGTGACTGAATTCTAATGATATTGGTAAAATGTTAGTTATTTTAAATCTCCAAACAATGCTTGTAAATTTAGCCACCTTCAAGAATTTTAAATCATTCCCATTGCTCAAACATTATGATAAACATTAGAAATAAACACTATGAACTCAAAATAGGAGAAAAGATTTGCACTTGTAGGCAAAGATGTAACCTTAAAATCATACAGAAATATTTGAAGTCGCATTTCAATTCTTCAAGATTGTGTCAACAGCTACAATCTACTACTATGATGTTGCTTCTTCGATGATGTTGTATCTACAATTTGCTACTATGACGTATCTTTGACGACGGCCCTTCCCCAATACAGTACCAATGGAAATGAAACTACTTGTAGCAGCTCACAACCATTATAGAAAGTACAGACCTATGATCAATCTTTTAGTTTGTTTAGATAAGTATTTCTTCAACTTTTTAACTTGGATAATTGTAACTTATATTGTGCCATTAAGAGCTCCTCACTTCAACTAAACACTTTCGAAACTGTTAGAAACAGCTCACGGACATATTGTGGAAACCAACTTAAAATTACAAAAATCCATGATACCAAGTCAACAAAAGGATTAAAAGGCTGGACCCATAATAGAGGAAAAGGCTGAAGCCTGATTTTTGTTTAGTGCAAAAGGGGTTTGTAATGAGCTCTGCTTTGATAACATCCGATACATATATGGCCTCTGTTCCAAGTGCCCAATGGAAATGGAAGAAAGGCTTTTGTGGTGTCCTCAGGTTGGGGGCATTACCCCCAACCCAAACTTGAACGACATCAAGTATATGTGCATTCCATGGCATTTAGTTTGCTCAATGGACATCCTTCTTTATCCAAACTTCCACATTTATGGAAATTTCATGCAGAAATAGCATCAAAAGACAACGAGATCAATGGTGATCAGCCTGCTTTATTTATACACAGCAAATCCAAATTGATGTAGCAGCCAGTACTTATTCCATCTTCAAGAGCTTCAAGAAGAGATATCATCAGCCTGCTTGATGAGTTTAGGCGAAATAATAATAATAGCATAAGAAATATCGTCAGCCTGCTTGATAAGTTTCATTCCATCTTCAATGTCTTCCAGAAGAGAGAGCATCAGCCTGCTTGATGCACAAATAAGAACTTTATGCGAAATAATAGCTTGATACTAATTACTCAATGGCACAGCAAAATCCAATTTGGGAGTTACACAAGAACTATATTCAAATGAGGAACTACAACACAATGGAACAAAGAATCAAAATCAAGATGTCTTTACTGAGACATCTTGATTAAGAAGTACAAAACCGTGCAGGCACGCCCTGTAGATGCCCAAGACATTGAAGATTGTTTGCATCCAAATTACCTTCGGCAGCAAAGTATATGCAGGGATGATTAAATGAAAGGGTTGAGCTTCGAGATGCACAAATGAGCACTGTGGGAGACTCTCTTACTGTTCTCATGAAGCAGTATTGCAAGCTCCACCACGTCGGAGCAGAATTGCAAGCTCTACCATATCGAAGTACAAATGCTAACAGAGCAACAACTTGGGCACCGCAGAGATGGCATTGTTGATGCTCCGGAAAGCTTCTCTTCCTCACAAAATTTTTCCAGCATTGGCAGCTAGCTTCGGGCTCCACGCAGTGTTGCTTGAGTAATTATATCCGATTCGTTTCTCCTCGTATCTACTTGCATCAAAGTTAGTGATCGCCATTGCGCCCCTCAATCTGATCGCTGCCATATCATAAGCTTCGGCCGCCGCCTCCTCCGTCCCTGATAACGTTGGAATTATGAAAGGTAAATACTGGAATACAAACATCAACTATATGGCAAGGCCACATCGTAATTACACTAGGCGAAAGACGTTTCAAATCACTTACTGAATGTTCCGAGTAGCAGGATCTTGTTGCTTCCAGGCATTTTTGTACGAGCTTGCCATGCATTTTGGCGTGCCCTGTTGCATTTGCACAAATCACTGCCTAAAGATATGGCACAATTAAAATGAACAGCCGGATCAAGCAAAGAACGTTTCAAAAACCTCGAGACTCCTCGGTACAAGCTGGTCACCGCTCCTCTTTTCCTGCACCTGACCAGTAATTCATAAATCGTACTGAAGAAGAATTTAATCAAGGTGTAAAGAAACATTTTATTGATCAAACAGGACTGGAAATGATCCTACCTTGATCTCAAAGATGCAACGTACTCTTGCCGTGTTTGGTTCTTCATCTCTTCGAGTTCCTTCTCATATGTGCTCAGCTGCATCGATATAGTAGAGTCGCACGCTTTTAACAAGACAACAAAATACGCAAAAGGAAACACATCTATTAAATGAGAACAGTTTATGCGCAAAGAAATGATTCAGTTTTGGATTCCGGTGGATTCAAGGCTCATCATATGCAATGCAAGAAATCCGAATCTCAAGTGCATTCGGACACAGTACCGGAAAGTTAAAGGGGGCAGAAGGACCCCGGTACTTGAGAGCTGCTAGATCGTAAGCTCTTGCCGCTTTCTCTTCTGTATCGTAAGAGCCTAAAGAACAAACGATTGGTTTATTGACTCTTACCGTTTAGTATTCAACTGGAGATGGACTGGAGAAAATCGTTGTGCGAAAAACATGGTGCAAAACACTATTCGGACAATTAAATGAGGGAAAAGAACTGCCATACCCAAGTACACTGGAAGGTTCAGCGGCGAGTTTGCAATTGCAACAGGAGACGAATCAATACAACAACAAACTACATCAGAAAGAGAAGGCGATAGAGAGAATCTACTCTGCAGAGAAGCGTTCGGTTTAATTCCATCCACCGGAAACAATAGAAATCCTATTGTAGCTGTTTCTACCGTTTGTACCCTTGCGGGTCTCGCCCTCTGATCTCCTGTTGTCCCAGAGGTGAGCCACACACCGTCCCGTCTTCAGTCTGGATCGAGGAAAGCGAGGATTCATGTCTACGTTAGAATCGGAGTGCAATGGAAACCTCGAAGCTCATTTGCTCGCGCTCCAGATGAGCAGCTAGGTGTATCCCATCCAAAGCAGTCGAATGGAATGCGTTACAAGTTTATACCTTGTCACTCCTCTATACTGCGAAGTGCGAGGGGCAATTTCCCGGAAATCGTCAGCTACAGGAGAATCCTTCGACAGACCCGCGTTCTGTGGCCAGAATGAGCAGCTTGTAGGTGTAAGTGCTTTCTCTGGAATTATGACCGAGTTCTGCCTGATCGACCTTTTAAGACCACTCTGGGGCTCCAAGAGCAAGTTATCCTGCGCTGGAGGTTGATACAGCATGCGATTTGGGGCTTGCATTTCCGGCTGAAAACCGGTGGACAAGCTGATATATTGTTCTTGCACATCTGGAGCTCCAAAATGCGTTTGGAGCTCCAAAGTGCGTCTGCAGTAGCCGGTGGTATTTTCTTGCAAATCCGGAGCTCCAAAATGCGTCTGCAGCAGCTGGCCGGGAGAGGATGAAGTTGCCGAATCAGCAGCTGCATTATAAGCATGCAACAATGGATGTTGAAGCACGTCGCTGGTCATCTGCATTGCTGGTGATCTGCATTTGCAATATATGAGTCTTGTCTACATGAATGCAAGATTTCATCGCCCTCACCTTTAAAGCTATGAGCATCATGCAGCTGTAAGGCGACGATGGTGTTGATGTTCTGATCCGAACAGGCACGCTGAGGATTAATGTCGTCTTCGATTTTAGCTGCATGAGCTCGCCACTGTAGGTCGAATCCCTCAAGCGTTGGTCCGTACTCTTCTTCCTGTTTTACTACAAATTTTGCCGGATCCTGAAGCTTCTCCCGGGCATGATCTTGTGCTGTCGATGCATGACATATCGCGGAAGCTGGAAGCATCTCCGGACAAACATTAATGTTGTGCTGTCGATCATGAGCAGCATACCGCTGTAGGAATTCCTCCAGCATTTTGGCTACAGACTTTGCCAGATCGTCAAGCTGCTGATGATGAAGATCGGGAGCATCATCTTGCAGTGCTGTTGATGCATCATGAAACGCCGAAGCTTGAAGCTTCTCCGTCTTCCGCTGTAGGAATTTCTCCAACATCGCAGGGCCATGTTGTTCCGATTTTGCTACAAACGTTGCCGGATCGTGAAGCTTTGCTGCAGCAGTAATTTGTGCTGTGGATGCATCGAGCGATGCAAGATATATTGGTGTCGAAAATTGAAGCTTGTGATAATCGGGACAAACATTGAGCTGCAGCATGTTGGGGGCGGAGGAGATTGATTTCGAAAGAAATGGCACCAAAACTGTTCGAAGCAACGTACAATTGTAGTATCATCGCTCTTTACATAAATGATCATCATAAGCTCTTATACATGAGCAGAAGATGATGATGATGATGCCATGTTGGCGCATGTGATGATGATCATGGAGTAGAGAATCGTCTCACAGAGATGTTTCTCGCGCAGAACGCGCCCCGAGAGGTGTTTCTCGCGTGGAATGCGATTACATCGGCCACATGAGCAATGTGTTGAACAATGCCAGCTCGGATTGTGACTTCACGTTCTCCCATGCAGAATTGCCTTGCACCATCACGGTCGGAACTCGAACAGCATGTCTTCCGAATGTGGTCCGAGGCATTCTCCAAGGAGTGAACGCGAAACCAGAATAATCTTCAGGTTGCCAAATCAGCGTCCGATGCATTTGCTCGAGCTGATGGTGGCGACACTCAAACGTGGAAAATTGATGGTGGTGACTGTTGCTTAAGCGTGCATACCGATCTTCTGATGTGTACGATTATCTAACGCTACGGCATACGGCTGGGAGTCAGTTTCACCAATTTCTGATCGCAATTGACGATCAACAAAGATTTCTGACTTGGGGAGGCGGCCTCAACATGACATGTGGCATGCTCCCATTGAATGGGAACCAATAACATGATCCGTCTCCGACAGGATAGAGACTCGCTCTACTGGGTCTCAAGGTGGGATCTTAAAATGTCTTTGATCTAAAGAAATAAAACTTCAAGTTTCAAGACCCCCTCCGTTGTAGGCTCTATGCTCAGTTTACTCACCCCCTTACCGAGCCCCCATACACACATGGTCTCTCTCTCTCTCTCTCTCTCTCTCTCTCTCTACCTATCACACACCTACACTCTCTCTTAGTGTAGATATAATATTTCTCTCTCCATCACACACCCACATGTGCTCTCTTTCTTGAGTGTCTTCCTTACATGCACATACACATGATCCCTCAAACATAGGACATCCCCCCCTCCTGTTCTGTCTTTCTTGAGTGTCTTTCTCACATGCACACACACATTATCCCTCAAAAATAGGACATCCCTCCCTCCTGTTCTCTTTCTTATGTACACTTGCACACATATACATGCATTACAGACTCTCTCTCTCTCTCTCTCTCTCTCTCTCTCTCTCTCTCTCTCATACACAAACAAATTCTCTTCTATGACTATTTCCCTCACACACATGGACACACGCATGCATGTGCACATATCCACTCAAACTTAGGGGACATACGCACACAAACACTCAAATTTAGGCTCACTCTCCCCTTCGGCTACCACTTGGCATCTCTTTAGTAATAAATAATTCGCATAGGACGTGATGGGCAAGAATGAATGCCATGTGTAAGAAGTGCTCCCCGCCCCTCTTCCCGACTTCCTCCCCCTTCCCATTACTCTTACCCTCCTTCTCCCCAACACACTTGCTCTTCTTGCCTCTAATTATAATATTTGTGCTATCTCCAATCAAAAAATTTAAGCTTAGCATCACATAGGCGCTTTGCTCTCTAGCTTGTGCCGCACCCATGTTCCATGCCCATCTAGGTCCTACCACCTTGCACCCTCTTACCACATTTGAAACCCAGTAGTTGGTAGAAATTGTTGTGCTAATATTCTTCACTACATGCAAGTTGGTCACCTTCCACCTCGTGCATGCCATCAGTTCAAGGGAATACTAGTAATGTCACTCAATCTGTAGCTTCTCCGAAGACATCTAGCAGAAAATTAGAGAACTCTATGACCCGTCAGTAATAGTGTTGTGATGCCAAAATTTGATATTTTTTATTTGGCATTGGTATTGTTTTTCTCTATGTTTGATAAGAGTTTGAGTATCAAGTGAGAGCTCTCACTTATCTCTATTTTCTAAGATATTATATGGGATTGAGAGGATGAGTGGAATTGATCATTGTAAATACTATGTGTATGAATGATAAGTACCTTGGTATGGGATGAGAGTTATTTGTGTATGGGATATTATGGGGTTTTTAGCAAATAGGAAAAGTGAGTCATATAAAGAGATGGGCTCATGTCCACGTGTTCCAATAATATAACAGAGGCCACATGCCAAGAGTGTGAAAGGTATGTCGAGGAGTGTGGAGTCAAGAGGAATCCTTCTAGAATTCCCATGTGGAATAAGGAAGGTGTGGACATATGGAAAAGACAGGGTCCCTATGGGCTCCATGTGGGGAGACTCTTGACTTTCTCAATATTTTAAGAGTCTTGAGCATCTTTTGATGGGACACATGGCAAGAGTAGCCAAAAAGGACATGGATGGTGACATACAGGCTTATGTGATTGATGGGGAAAAGAATTTACAGACAGCAATTGTAAATGGGTGAAGGAGGGTGACAAAATCTCTATAAAAGGAGCCCTCCTCTTCCTTATTCATCACCTCTTCCACCATTAGGCCTCATGTTGCTGTAGCTCTAGTCTTCTCAAGCCTCTTCCATGAGCCTTCTCTCCCTCTTGTAGATATTCTCTTATGTAGATTGTTGAGTCCATCTCTCTCTAGTTCATTCTCTCTCTATGAGTAGTCTTGGAGCTTCTGCTCCCTCTTGTATGTATGAAAGACGTATGAAACCTCTTCTTGTCCCTTGTGTTTGTAGTATTTTGAGTTGCATTCGAGTGGAGTCTCACTCTATTGGTAATGAAGGTCACTTCAAGTTCTCTATCTAGAGTGTCTCTTCCCTTTTTCCATTGTTTTCTCTTCCAAAGTGCTCAAAAGTGTTGTCTATTTGGCCGCTCATTGTGCATACATGGTTTATCTATTTTCCAAGCCACAGAGGAGGCTCTTTCTTCCCTCTTAGCCGACCTCTATGGGACTTGGATCGTTGATGAAGTCTAAGCATGGAGGTAGTATTCTTGCAAGTCGGCACCAGTAGAAGGAGTAGGTGTTTTTCATGACAGTTTGATCCCTTGTCAGTATTTTGCTCATAACTTTTCGCTTGGTGGTCCGATTTGGATGAAACTTATATCAATGCAAAGCTCTCTTCAAGGAGCGTTATCTTGTGTCTTTAGTTATTGTATTAGATGTCAAAGCAAAAATCTATGACTCTCTATGTGTGACTATTTTTTTCAGATAGTTTTTACCCCCGTCCAGTAAACTACCCATATCTTTCCGACCGCTTCTCAGTTTCCTACGAAACTTATATCAAAGCGAAGCCCATTTCAAGGCGCATCTCAATATGTGATTGAATATTTTATTTCATGTCTATTTTGAAAGTTATGATCCCTGTGTCTTATGACAATTTGGAGAGTGTTTTGAGCTAAGTGTAAAGGTGTCTATGAAGGAGGTGCAATGTTTTCTCAGAACTTACCCATCTGACCCAATAATCCCCTTCAAACTCCTCAATATATATTAATTCATGTCATGTTGAGCTGCAAGATCTTCTTTCAACAACATCTCGGTCTTCTCTTTGGCACAGACCGGCTTGCTGAGATTATGGCCTCCGCTGATCCTTTCCTTCTCCCTATGCTTGAGTACAACATCACTTGGGATGTTACCATCTTCATTCTCATATAAGGGAGGATAGTACAGTGTGGTCTCTTGGTATTGAAGCTTCTTTTTCATGTCTTTTTCCCAGTGATGAATATCTCTATCACTCAGTTCAAAAGCAGTAGGAAGTGAAGAGGTGCATGAAGTTTATTACCCCCAACTTCATGTCACATCTTTTTGGTGGAGACACCGAGTACGTTTGGTATCGGATTCATCCCACCTTACTAAATGGTCTTGGGTGTACTTGATTGCATGTTATGCCTAGTATAGGCATGTGTTTTTATGATGTGATAAAGAAGATGCCTCAAAGGACCCCGTTAGAAGAGATTGCAACCCGTTTAAGAGAAGTAGAAGATTGCGAAGGTGATGCTCAAGCTATTCGCACGGTCATCATGATCATATCCTTTATGTTTGCACTCTTGAATATGTTGGTGAATCGACAATGCCGTCAACAGGCACAATGATAGATTGGGGATTGTTTCATGCATTAGCAGCTTGGTGTGAAGAAGAGTTGAGCCTTTGGGTAGTTTTTGACTATAACAGTGGAGTGGTGATTCTGAATTCTTTCAACTTCTTTTGCTATGCAAATGATGAAGAGTACAATATCTTGAAGCTGTTATGACTTCCAATTGTGACAAGGGTGATTCTTGAATGCATGTATATACAATGTTTTCATGGTGCTGGTTGGTCACTTATTTTTGAAGATTTTGTTGAGGATCACATTGTGGAGGGTTTTCAACAAGTGGTTATGCATAAAAAGTTGGTCTTGGTATACTAAGGCTCTGTGGGATCTTGTTTGAGATATTATTTGGATCTTGGTGTTTCCTTTTTCTGTTTCATCATGGTGAAGATTCTAGTGTTTTGAGGGATCCAAGGGGAAGACCCAGAGTCTTATCTTCGGGATTTTGTTCAAGGATGCCAACTTTCTAGATGGTCCATGAAGGATCGGGCAGAGATTTTGCCTGATTTTCTTAAAGGTGTAGCCTTGAGTTGGCATGAGGCCTTGCCGGACTCTACCAAGGAGGACCCCGAGTGTCCTAGATTGAGAAAGAAAGAAGAAAAACAAGTATCCTTATTAGAAGCTTCTTCAGGGGAGGAGGAAAGAGGTAATGATGGCTAAACGGGGGCGTGGTAAAGCAAAAGAAGAAGAAGATAGCAAGGAAGAAGTAGATGAGGAACATCAGGAAGAGGAACACCGTATTAAGAAAAAGAGGGCATCTAGAATGAGAATTAGCCAATCAGACTTTCCTTTAGGACAAGGCATTGGAAGCTATGACTTGTTGTCCGACCTTAAAGAAAAGGAAGCTCATATCACCTTTGGTCAATTACTTGTTTTGTCTCCAAAACTACGGAAGGAATGGGGAAAGCTAGCAAGCACACGAGTGTCAAAGAAGAAAAAGAAGAAAAGTTCCATTCCTATTGTTCAAAAGGTAGATATAGATGTTGGTAATGATGTACCTATGGTTGATGTGATTATTGATGGTCAAGTGATTTCTAATGTGTACATTGATGGAGGTGCATTGATTAATGTCATGAGTGAGAAAGATACTGATTTAAAATACTCTAGTACTACCTCTCCTTATCACATCAAATTGGCTGACAATACTAGGGTAAAGACCTTGGGAGTTGTGAAGAATCTAGAAGTGGATGTGTGTGGAATTTCTGTGCTGACTACTTTTTAGGTGATCCCTACCAAGCCAGATGCACGTGCCTATCCATTGATTTTGGGAAGGCCTTGGATATGCAAGGTGAAGGCTGTTCAAAAGTGGGATATGGGAGAAGAGACAGGGTGTAGCTCTGAGGAGTCTAGCTCAGAGGGTGAGGTGGAAGGAGTGGCCTTTGGTCTTTGTCTTGGTGCTAATCAGGATGAGTCAGGAGGGAACAGGGTAGTGGTACAAGAAGATCCTATAGAGACACTTCATGTGGAGGATGTGGAGCACACTAAATGATGCCAATGCAATGAAGAGCTTGTTGGTGATTCTCTATCAGTAGGTAGTGCGAAGCTCCAGTACTTGGATATGCTAGATGATTTCCCATATCTCTTTGCAACAAGCTATTCACAGGTTTGACCAGTCTCTCTCATGGAGCACAAGATTGAGTTGAATCCAGAAAGCAAGCCAGTTGTGCAACGCTTAAGGCAATTGGGGGTGATCCAAGCTGAGGCACTAAAGAAAGAGGTAGCACAACTACTTGAGGCGGGATTCATCTTTCCTATTGATGATTCAGAATGGATATCTCCTGTAGTTGTCACACCAAAGAAAGGAAATAAGTGGCGGGTTTGTCTGGACTTTCATCCTTTGAATGCATACACTAAGAGGGACCATTTTTCTTTGCCATTCCAAGATGAAATACTAGACCAAGTAGCAGGGCATGAGATGTATTCTATATGTGATGGGTATTTTAGGTACTTTCAAATTCGTATTTGGGAGGAAGATCAAAAGAAAACATCATTTGTCACACCTTGGGGAGTTTTTGCTTACAGAGTGATGCCTTTTGGGTTGACCAATGCACCAGCTACATTTCAAAGGTTCTTGAGTCAAGTGCTTGAGACTTACTTGGGAAAGTTCATAAGAGTGTTTTTGGATGATTTTTGCATTTATTCTCTGTGCATGAATCACATGGAGAAGTTAAAGATGGCCTTAGCTAGGATTGATGAAGCAAAAGGGTGTCTAAATCCTAGCAAGTGTCATTTGGCTCAAACAAAAGTAGTCTCATTGGGGCATATATTGTCTGAAGAAGGCCTGCAAATGGATCCTGACAAGATTTAAGCAATCACGGCATTGCCAAGTCCCGAGAGTTTCACTGGTGTTCGTAGAATTCTAGGAAAGAGCAAGTATTATCAATGCTTTTGTGATGATTTCATAGAGATAGTGCATCCTGTGAACTTGTTGCCAAGAAAAGGAGTTTCTTTCCAATGGGGTGTGGAGCAACAAGAGTTTTTTCAGCAACTTAAGCAGGCCATGAGTAAGGGCCCAATATTGAAGCTTCCTGATTGATCTCAAGACTTTTATGTAAATCCAAGTGTATCTTTGCATTCAGTTGGTGCTATATTGCTACAAAAAGGAGAGGCAGGTAGAATGCAACCCATCTATTATGCTAGCCGATAACTTACAATGGTGGAAACAAGGTATGAAGAAATGGAGCAGCAAGCCCTCTCTTTGGTGTTTTCAGTCAGAAAGTTTCGCTCCTATTTATTACCTCGGCCATTTTTCTTCCTTACCTCTCAGTCTGTATTAGCATATCTAGTTCGCAAGCCTAATCCTGGGGGAGATTTGCAAAATGGTTGTCAGAGCTTCAAGAGTTCTCTTTCTCTTTTGTCATTGAAAATACCACTAGGTCCACTATGGCAGATTTGCTCACAGGACGGCAGGATCTAAAAGAAGAAAATAAATATAAGGAGGACATTAATGATGAAAGGAAGACACCACCAACAGCTTTTGTCTTGTATTTTGATGGGGCTTTTAGTCCTTCATGCCAACAAGGAGCCGGGGGGATAGTCTTGATGAATTCTGAAGGTCAATAGGTGTGGGCAAGAGGACAAGAGCTTCCAGGTATCACAACTAAAAATGCAGCTAAGTATAATGCCTTGATTCTTGGTTTGGAGGGTTGTCTTCAAAGTCAAGTTAAAGAATTAAAAGTAAGAGGAGATTCTTAGCTTATTTATAAAGCAAATGCAAGGGCATTACAAGACAAGAAGTCCTCATTTCAAGGAGCTCAATCAAAAGGCTACGGCACTATGTAGCCAATTTGATTTTTGCAAGTTTGTTCATATAAACAGAAAAGAAAATCAAAGGGCAAATGAGTTAGCTACTCAAGCCATTGTAGTACTTGAGGGTTAACAGAAGCAGAGATTGGTAAGGAAGGCTTGTTCCTATAGTATTGTTGATGACATTCTTTATAAATTGGGAAAAGATAAGGTGCTCTGTCGGGTGGTCCATCCCATGGAGACTAGGAGAATCCTAGAAATGTGTCATGAATGCTCTCATCATTTTGCTTCAGCAAGCATAGCTAGGAGAATTCTTAATGCAGGTTACTTTTAGCCACACCTCCATAAGGATGTATATGAATGGTGTCAAAGTTATAAAGTATGCCAAAAGTTTGGAAAGTGACAACTGATTCTTGGGCCCTTGAAGCTTATTCTAGCATATGGACTGTTTGAGAGGTGGGGGTTGAACTTTGTGGGACCACTCCCTTGCTCATCTCAGGGCAAGCATTGTTTATTGGTGGCCATAGATTATGCGACTTGGTGGGCAGAGGCCAAGGCCATAGTCAATAGCAAGGCAAGCACAGTTGCAAAATTTCTCTTTGATCAAATTTATTCATGCTTTGGTTGTCCTTTGGAAATTCTCACTGATGGAGGAACCTCTTTTAGAAATGAACTAATTGAAGATGTGGTGCATAAGCTAAAGACACAAATCATAGCATGTCCATGCCATACTATCCCCAATGTAATTGATTGGCTGAGAAAACAAATGGATTGTTGTGCAATTCAATGGAAAAGCTTGTAGACACCAAGAAAAGGCATTGGGATAGGCACTTGGTAGAAGTTTTATGGGCTGACAAAGCCACACACAAGCTAGCTATTGGGTTTATACCTCGTTTATACCATTCCAACTAGTGTATGGAATACAAGCCATTTTTCCCTTTGAATTGGAGATACATAGTCTTCACATTGCTATTGCAAGAAAAGGAAGATAGGAGGATGCCTATGCTCAATGCTTGGTATAGCTAGAAGCCTTGGATGAATGGAGATTACAAGCCTTCCAAAACTTGGAAGCTTCTCAAAAAATGCGCAATGCCCATTTCAACACCAAATTATGCAAGAAGAAAGATATTGCAGAAGGAGATTTGGTCATGAGATTCGACAGCTGTCTGGACAAGCAGCTAGACAAAAAGTTTATCGGGCCGATGGGAGGGACCATATTGAGTCAAAAAGAAGTTCACGAATGGAACCTATCAGCTTGAGGATGTTGATGGCATGGTGATACCCGGATGCACCAATGCGTATCGCCTTAAATTCTTCTATGCTTGACTACCTTGCGGGCTCGTAGATCCCCTCGTAGAGGATCTGCTAGGGGGGGAAAGATGTGATGCTAAAACTTGTTACTTTTTATTTGGCATTGGTATTGTTTTTCTCTTTGTTTAATAAGAGTTTAAGTATCAAGTGATAGTTTAGGGGCTCTCACTTATCTCTATTTTCTAAGATATTGTATGGGATTGAAAGGATGAGTGGAATGGATCATTGTAAATACCATGTGTATGAATGATAAAAAACTTGGTATTGGGTGAGAGTTATTTGTGTATGCGATATTATGGGGTTTTTAGAAAATAGCAAGAGTGAGTCATATAAAGAGGTGGGCTCATGTCCATGTGTTCCAATAATATAAGAGAGGCCACATGCCAAGCATGTAGAAGGCATGTGGAGGAGTGTGGAGCCAAGAGGAATCCTTTTGGAATTCCCATGTGGAATAAGGAGGATGTGGAATATAAATTATTTATAAAGCTTTTGGAATTCCCATGTGGAATAAGGAGGATGTGGAATATAAATTATTTATAATGATAAGTACCTTGGTATGGGATGAGAGTTATTTGTGTATGGGATATTATGGGGTTTTTAGCAAATAGGAAAAGTGAGTCATATAAAGAGGTGGGCTCATGTCCACGTGTTCCAATAATATAACAGGTTGCAAATGCTCCTGAATCTTGAGAAACGATAAAAGAAAGGGTACGCATGCACTTGCAATAGTGCCTAGGAGGGCTGAATGGTTCACTACTCCTTGAGGTTGTAGAGAAGAACATTTCTCACAATGCTCTCTTGGGTTCTTGCTTATATTACAAACACGAGGTGTAAGCAAAATGACTCAAAAACTTAGTAAGAAAACCTTTTAAAAACCAAAGAAAAAAGCTTATTGATGGATTGTGATGTTGTAGCAACGGAATTACGATGGTGAATCTACATATTGCTCAGTTTTTCCCGGGCCTCGTCACAATTGATGCTCATGCTGATCTCTATCATCATGATATTGCTTGTCTCCTTCATGCAGCCCGTAATTACTCATATGCATTGACCAATCTCTGGCTCACTATTTGCTTATATTGTTGCCATACGTGTTCCTCATGATCCACCAACAAAAGATGGGCTTGTGTTCCCCATCAATTAGCTACCATTTAACTTGTCATTTGGTTCACTTTGCTACAACAGAAATTGAACCATGCCTTCCTCATGAAACCACCATACTCGAGATTAAAAAATGTGCACTCATGCTATTCAAAAATCAATGTTGCCACAACTTGCTCATCAAAATCAACTACTACTTGCCAATCTTGTTGTTCATGCTTATCAGACAGGGAGGTGCCTGAGTCGAAGATGGTTGGGATTACCTTGTTCCTCCTCTTCCTTTCTAAGAGAGTCCTACAAAGAACCAAATTTTCAAGATCCTTAGAGAATATAATTGTGGCTTTAATGCATTCCATTTTGTATTACTATGTGGATCCTTCAGCATCTGAAAACTTGCATAAAATGTTTCGACGTAAATTATAGTAGAATATCCTTACCAATGTTTGATATTCCAAACCATTCTTCTCTAGAAGGCTAAGGGACTTCAACAAGAGGCCTCACTAAAAGACATGGGTCTTCTTTCGACACCGATACCGATGCTAAATACAAAGAAACATTTTTTTAAACGAGTGAAAAGTGTCAAAAACTCCATCAGTGTGGACATCACAAAGAAACCATCGGTGCAGGTGTTGGTGTCATCATCGGTATGCCCAACAGTGTCGGTATGGGCATTGGTATATACCACCATGAGGGATGTGGAAATGAGGAGAATCACTTTCCAGGACGTGAATCCACCTGCATATGTTGATAGACAGCAAGCTGTCCATGCACCAAATGTGCAAGAAATGGTGAATTGTATTAAAGTGAATATTTATATTCAAAAGAAGTCGGTATTCACTATATGTCTTTGCTTCCATCTTCATAACTCAATCTAGCAGCAGCTGTATTTGACCACATACTTCAACATGTCAATGGATTGTGTATTGATCCAAAGCCCACGGACTGGTTTATCATCCAACAAAGAATAGCAGATCTTCCACATGAAATGTGCCAACAGATTCTTAGGCATAATCCTTATGTAAACCAATACCCACCATAAACTAGGCCTTGAAGGCCAAATTGTAAAGGACTTGTACATTGATGAATACAGATGTTGTTACTTTCTTAATACAAACTTGTACTGGTCACTTTGTAATACAAACTTTGCTGGTTACTTTGTTGATAAAATTAATGGTGAGCTGATAAATGTACTGGTGTTCTTACATGGTATTGGTGCTGTTAAATGGTACTGGTGTTTGTTGATAAAAGTACTAGGTGAGCCATTGTTTTAGCCAGTGCATAAATAGCCAATGTCGATGCAATAAAATATATGGTCCTTTTTTATATGTTATCTTTTATGGTATTTTTTGCTCAACCATACAATACCAATTTTGGTTCCAGATAAAATAATACTAACTGCTATTGGTCAGTTCTATGCTAAGGAATCATGTGTCATGTATGTTATTGTGCTCATACAGCTCGGGGGGGTCACTCATCTTATGTAACCCTATCACGTGAGTTCAACAGAAGGATATTTTTATTTTCTAAAATTTACAGAATTTAACTTACATAAGGGATTATTTAAAATGATTTTAGAAAAAAATTACAGATTTGTATAGAAAAAGGGTTTATTTTATTAATGAAAAATCTACGGATAAGGGATTTTACAAATAAGCCTTGAACGCACGTGATATAGAGAGTTTATACATAGTGACCCCCCCGAGTCATACAGTTGGCTATTTTTGACGGGCATTACAAATCCATCAATGTGTAATAGAGCTGTACACTCTTCTGCTCTAGAGATATAGGATGGAATTGCAAAAAGGGCTGATAACATCTTCAGAGACCTTACAAATGTAGGGTGCAACCCAGAAGAAATAGCAACTTTGGATGTCTGAGATGACAGTCTCTTGGGTCGGCTACTAAGAGGATGCTGAGGAAGAAGGGAAAAAAACTCCTACATTCTAGGGTCGTTACTTTCTAGACCATAGTATATTGAGGTGTGTGGAGTGCAGCGCATAGAGCTATTGTATGTATCCAAGCCTAACCGGGTTGTATATTAGGGTGTGTGGAGTGCAGCACAAAGCTATTGTTTCCAAGCCATTTGGGCTCTGTAATGTCATATGACTGATTCTATATGTCTCATTATGATTTTATATGGCGCCTTCTGATTTTGTATGGCTCATTCTGAATTATAAGTGCAATATATTAAGAAGAGGAACAACATTATAGAAATATGATATGATAGTAGTACAATGGTTCTCTCTCTCTCTCTCTCTCTCTCTCTCTCTCTCTCTCTCTCTCTCTCTCTCCCTCTCTTTCTCTCTCAATTGACAGCAAATGTGCTACTTAAGATAGTACTACATAGTATCACATAGTACTAACCAAATAGTACTAAGTAGTATGATATGACAGTAGTACAATGGTTCTCTCTCTCTCTCTCTCTCTCTCTCTCTCTTTCTCTTCTCTCTCTCTATGTCTCTCTCTCTCAATTTCTCTCTCTCTCTCTCTCAATTAATAGTAGATGAGTTACTTAAGATAGTAGTACATAGTACTAAATAGTACTAAACAAATAGTAATAGTAGTATGATATGACAATAGAACAAACTTAATATGAACTACAAAAATTACTACAATAGTACATGATCACTAAAAAATAGGGCTAATAGTATGATATGACAGTAGTATCTAAACAACAATAATATAATAGTACACAATTAAAACTAATAGTATTAAAAACTATTAAAGTTCCTCACTACGGAGCATCCTCGAGAGAAACAAATAAGTCATATTGTGAAAAGATTTGTTTGCTAGCTCCACTATCACTACACTTGCACAATTTTTGGATTCCTTTTCTTTACTAGTAGATGCATATTCATTCGTCCCATTTAAACACTTGATCTTAAACATTTGTCCCATTTGTCACATATTCACTTGGCATGGAAACACTCCCATTTAATCAATGTACTAAAAAAAAAACACTTAACTTTTCATTATTATTTTTGTGAAGACAAGATGCCTTTGTATTACAAATAGTAGCCCCCAAAGGGGCATCTCAAATACAAAACACACACAAAAATTATGTAAGAGCCATTGCAAAAATACATGCTCAGCAATAGTTCTTAAAGAGAAATGTTTGCCAAGATTCATTCGTGCACCTCCTGGGGTACACGATACACTGTTCTTTAGCCTTTAACCTTGTGCTTTGCTTGCAACATTTGGAACTTTATTTCCAACATTGCATCAGCATGCACTATAGCAGGAGGTGCATCTTTTAGTAATGCATAACTGCTTTTGCATTTTGGGATTTTTGCATAAAAGGTTTCAGAAACCACTTTATCCCCAATGTTGAAGACATTACCCCATCCATCCATCTCTTGCTCTATGAGGGCTGTTTTTGATTTTGAGCACAACACCACATAATAATCCTCATTGTCTTCATTTTGTAGGGGACTGTAGTACTACAAAATGGTCATCCATCTGAAGCATGTTAGCCATATTGTCTCTATCCATTGCATATGTTATAGATTCCTTCTCCATGTCTGATGCAGTCTGTCCATTGATGGGCTCTAGCCTGTTCAAGGTCCATGGACTTGCATGAGATAAATTGGTGCACTTATCCCATGTTTCATCCATGCAGGATGAACAAAATCATGACAAATGTCTAAACAAGGCTTGTGTGGGATCTTTGTTACTAAAACCCAATATGCAGTGTGTTGAATGACTTCCTTTGATGGTCTGGTAGTTCCATGCTTTAGACCTGTCAACATCACCAACATTTACTTCTATGAAGAGCCTTTGTTTAAAATCATCTCCCATATTCCATGCCAACCATTCCACAACATCATGTGCATTTTGTAGCTTTGCACCATTTACATCCAATTGCTCACTTTATGACTGCACCAGCCCCATCATGTTCTCCCTTGCCATGACCGCCGCTTCCAAAAAATTTCCACATCATCCGAATGCCATTCAAAGAGCAATACTTAAAATAACAAACAACATATATATTGCATTTTAAAATATGCAACATCTTCCGCATGATGTAGAAAATAAGGGGGCAGTGTCCAATGTCTTACCTTGCAACAAAGTAAAATGGGTGAGCGGCCTTGAACTGAGATGCTACCCCATCTGACCAAACCCAAAATCTTTTAAACTTCAAGCCTTTAGACACCAACCATTGATGGTGGAGCATAAAGCAATGCTGCACAAATAGTGTGTCATGTTCTTTGTCACCTGAAATGTAAAAGATGGATTGCTTTCTTATCTTGCTCGTCTCCTTCCAATAGCAAATATGAACCAAGATGGTCACTTGGTCATTATGCCAATGCATTGATTGAACCTCAATCTGCACTTTGAATGTATAGTTCTCTGCAAAGTCAACAACTGAAAGCACCACATCATCAGGAAAATTTGTGGTGCACTCTTTGAATTGAGAGTGTTGCCAGTAACTATGGAAGTTGTGAGCGATAAACACATTTAAGTGTTGCGAGTATTGAGGGATGATGATGGATGGAGGAGTTTCCTTGTATAAGAAATTTATTCTTTTCTTTGCATGACCTTTTCCTATATCCTCAGTGACATATTCATATGTATTCCATCTTATCAATGCACCATTTGCATTATCCAACTCACATGGGCAAAACAACGGTTGTGGGCCCTTATCACATTTGTGCAATAAGCATTCAAGCTTGTGCCATTCAGCATACTCTTCCTTTGGACATACTGTCGAACACCACATTTTAGACATATAAGAACAATTGCTGGTGTGGGCAACACACGTGTCGTCCCCTTGGGGCCTACAAACCTTGCATAAGCAATCACACATATCTCCATGCAACAATGGGCTATTCTATCTTATGGAATTCACTGCTAGTTGGAACAAGTCTATTATTGTATGGTAAATACAACAACAAGTATTCATTTCCTTCAGTTTTTTAATGAAATAGGCGTCAGATTTTGAAAAGAACGAAAAACAATATCTATGGAAGGATGCTCCTCCTTGAAATTAAGGAAGAATTCTGCCTACAAAATCAATCATCAACAATCAGTATTATTTAAACCTAGATAGTAAACAAAAAAATTATAAGTTATTTAAAACTTAGAGTGCCATCATTATTTTTCTAAGTTCTATCACTCAATCACTAAGTCTTAACTACTACTAGTAGTGCCAAATATCAGTAAGTGCTAGACAATACTAAATGCTAGATAGTACTAGGTGCTAAGTATTGTTGTAAATTTTAGATAGTACTAAATAGTAAATGCTAGATAGTACCAAATATGTTTACATAGTACAAAGTGCTAAATATTTTACTAAATGCTAGATAGTACTAAGTGCGAATATTACTAACTGCTAGTTTAGTACTATTAGTAAGTGCTAATATTAGTACTATTAGTAAGTGCTAGTATTACTAAGTGTTAGATAGTACTATTAGTAAGTGCTAATATTACTAAGTGCTACATAGTACTAAGTGCTAATATTACTAAGTGCTAGATAGTACTATTAGTACTAAATATTAAGTGGTAATATTAGTAAGTGCTAATATTACTAGTGTTGGATAGTACTAAATAGTAAGTGCTAGATAGTGTTAAATAGGAACTGTTAATATTAGTAAGTGCTGGATAGCAAGTGCTAACATTACTAAATAGTAAATGCTTGATCTGTAGTACTATTAGTACTAAATAGCAAGTGCTACATGGTAAGTGTGATATTACTAGGTGCTATATAGTACTATTAGTATTGGATAGTAAGTGCTAGATAGTATTGAAGAGTACTTACTAAGTGCTAATATTACTAAGCGCTAAGAATTATTGAGTCCTAAATAGAACTTACTTAGTGCTAAATGTTACTAAGTGCTACATAGTACTAAATAGTGCTAAAATACTACAAAATAATACTAAATAGAACTAATAGTAGTAATAGTAGAGTTAAAGCAAGGAAAAGAACAATATCTAAACAGTACTATATAGTACTAGTAGCAAGATTAATGCAAGGGATAGTACTAGATAGTCCTAAAAAGAACTAGTAGCAGCATTAGTGCAAGGAGAGAATGATGACGCTCAAAGTCCTTCTCTAATACAAACAATTTCAAACATCACACACTACTAATTAACACTAAATAGTACTATTTAGTCATACGAGTATTCTATTTAGTCATAATAACTGACTTGAAAGAGCAAACAATACTATTTTGTCCTATCTTTATTCCTAGGACTGATTTCTAAAATATGGTCTATACTATAATGTATTAAGTCCCCGATGTAGTATTTAGTACTATGATTCTATGATTTAGTGCCAAATTCGCTTCATATAGAGTTTGTTACAGTGTTAAATGTTAGCTTTAACATCTGAACAATACTAATATTATCCTTGACAGTAATAAATAGTTGTAAAGAGTACCAAATAATAGTGTGTAACTTGGGCTTCGTTGAAAGAAGGAAGATGCACCTCTGTGAGCTCCAAGAAATGGGTGGGATGTATTGCATACTTTTTTGGGCCAAGCCTATGCCTGCAAACATCCTTTTTGTTTGGGGAAACACTGGTGTTGTCTTTCCAGAACTGGAAAACACATTGAACAACCTCACAACTTAAGGAATCTTGTCTATGCTTTTGACCTCCATCTACCCATTTGAAGGAAGCTTGTTTTATGTCCACGCAATGTTTCTTCAGATTCCATGCTTGAATTCCAAGGGCTTTAGCTACTTTGCTATCACTATATTTTTTAAATGCTGAAGTGTTAGCAAACATGTGGAGAGTTGCTCTCTTCGAAACTGTAGCTAACTTATCAACATTTTCTACTCTTTTCACAAGACTCAATGATGTCTTTAGATTATCCACTATTGCCATTGATATGGAGTGGCTTTGAAAATTTGTCTCATCGACAACCTCTTGCATATCTGGATGTTTTATAACCTTAGACAAAATGTCAGCCTTCGTTCTCAAGTCCAAGTTCTTTGTGGTATGCCTGAAATGTCGCACAACTGTTAATGTTGAGTGTCTCATGTTCTTTTTGGAGCAATATTGTGGTAGTGCATTGAGTGAGTTCCCTTCATGGTGTGGCACTTCTAGTGTGGAGTTCTCCATCCTACGCACAACCGTATTTCAATGGTAAATCATAAATCAATGAATGACACAAGAAGACAATATGTTAAAACATGCATGCTCAATCTTACTATACGAGAAAGTCATCCTGAGAGAGAGAGAGAGAGAGAAAGAGAGAGACCTCTAGAGAGAGAGAGAGAGCTGTAGAATCACTCAAACATAACTGGTTTTTGTGCCAGAGAGAACATATGGTCCAAAGTGCGAGGGCTTCAATGAGAGAGAAGGGGAGAGCCAGTTTGCACAAAGAATGGAGAGAGCCAGGGAGAGAGAGAGCAATGAACCTCTAGGAGAGAGAGAGAGCAATGGAACTCTAGTGAAGATGAGTGGAGATAATTGCAGGGATAGAGACAGGACTCCACAAGAGAGAAGAGAGTCAACTGTCAATGGTTTCAAACATGTGCGAGTGATTCCACGAGAGAGGAGAGTCAATTGAGAGTAAATTGTAGATCGCGGATTCCTCGATGTGCGGGGAAATCATCCTCAATTGAGAGTGGATTGCAGATTGCAGATCATGGACTCCTAGATATGTGGAAATCTAATCCAACTGTCAATGCCTTTTAGTACACAATTTAGTACTATATCTATGTTAGAACCTTTGCCAAAAAGAGTACTTTTTTTGACACCGTTTTATGCTTTCACCCCACAATATTGACCATCTAGCATGGCAAAACACAAGCTAGTCAGGTGTCCCCAACTAACCACACAAAGTATCCACTAGGACCCTCACTACATCTGGTGCGCTCCTATGGAGTACTTTGCCATAGTCACACTTGACTAAAATAATAATGTCCAAAGCAAGAGATAATAGAAATGTTATCATCCTAGAAGAAAGGGACTATTTATTCAACCCACAATATTCTATGATGTCAAGGTACTAACCCAAGAAATTTCATTAAACTCTAAGGGTTGAAGGGATTGAACTTCTTCACATCTACACAGAAAATGAGTTCCACTAAGGGGTTTTTGTTGGTGGGTTGGTGCTATAATGGGCATTGCATCAGGAATGTTGGTGGGTTGGTGCTCTCCTAAATGTCTTTGCTTGCAGCAGAGAGAATGGAGGCTCTTTTGAATGCCATGGCCCCATCTTCACCCACCATGTCACCCCCCCGCCATCGATCATGTCCTCTCTCAATTTTTACAATTTGATTCCTTCCCACTAAAATGCAATCCAATAAAATCTTTGCAAAAAATGCATGTCTCCTTTCCACAATGTGATCTATTTAATATGTATGTATGCTACTTCTATTCTTCTATTCTATTTCTTAAGGAAAAGTTGCCATTTGGTAGAGGAGAAAAATTGCCACATGGAGAGAACATGAGAGACCTTCATTTACTCTCAACCCCTCTATGTTGCCGGCACCTTTTGTATCTGAGGCATGGACTTGAAGCTTCCATTCAAATTTTTTGACAGGCTTGAAGCTTGGAGGCATGGGCTTATTCAACCTTCTTGAGTTGAGTTGGTTTGCCATTACCCCTCCTCTCTTTGTGTAAATAAATCTATGGATGTAGGGATTGTTGTTGTAATCATCCATTACCAACACATGCTGCCCGTGTAGTATTTCATAATACACCAGTCACACCCTACCCTGCCTATGTGTGCTTTGTGGATGTATCTTCACTTGATTTTCAGTTCAAGCTACCTCTTTCCATTGTTTGCCCATAGATAAGCCTCATTTCGTCTCTCTCTTTTCCATTTTCCAAGCATGGCTGACATTCTCATGTTCTGTGGGTGGGTTGAAGAAAATCCCCTCACCCCCCGATGAAGTGAGCTTTACATCCACACCAGCAGCCTTGGTCAAAGGTTTGTATGCTCCATCAAATTGAAGTAGCCAAGATGTCATCACACCAAGACCAAAATCCGAACATCCCAAGTTTCTCGGTAATCCAAGATAGGTAGAAGGAGAGGGTGGGGAGAATTCAACACTTGAGCAAGATGTTCAACACCAAATAAACTTGCAATCCTTTGTTGATAGTTTATCTTTAGACCAAAAAGAATTACAACTTGAAGCTCAAAATGAGGCACAAAGGGTTGATTAGGTACAAAGGGATTCCTTGGTCGAAACATTACCAACCATACCCAAGCCCTAGAAACCTTTGTAGCGAGATCGAGAAGAAATCATTTAAGATAAGCTTATCCACTGGAATTAATAAGCAGATGTGCCAAATCTGCCCCCAAGCTTGGGGAACATCCCACCCTTCGAAGAATGTCACCCTTTTAATTACCTCCGATGCAGCAAGAGCTCGATCATCGCACAATGAGTAGAAGTGAAATCAAAGTCCTCCCAGTATATCACCAGTTCTTCACCTTGAATCAACCATGGTGTATCATTCCACCCATCGTCTCCTTGAACAATGCACTAGACAATCAGCCATTGAAGGTCGACATGAAGATTAAGAAAGAGATCATGCCAATTGGTAGCCGTAATGAGCAGAGGACCAAGCACCAAATCCTTGAACTCATCGAGAAGTGACATAAAATATCCATCCTCCTCGTGTGGCAAGCGTCCAAGGAGTGAACTTGAAAATGTTCCGAATCGACGAGCTAGTAGGAGATGTGAATAGAACACATAAAATGAAATACTTTTGATTTTTACAGCAAGAGGAAACTCCCCATGGTTAGAGAGTTACAGTTCCCAAGATTTCAGTATATAAGCAAAATCATTACATTTTCATTACTTCCTATTTGCTGGCCCATTGATAAGTCTTTCTTTTGTGAATGGGGAGGTCTTGGGTCCAATTCCCACTCCTTAATAAAAGGAGAGGAGAAGAGAAGAGAAGAGAATGAGAAGAAGAAAAAGGAGATAGAGATAGAGATACAGGAGAGGGGCACGATGTTAGGATCTATTACAGTTTTGTGGAAGCTCAAAAAATCTGTCGTGACCAGAAGATGTGATCTGTTCGTGGCTAGAAGATGTGCGACACACGTGCAAATGCGCCAAATACAACAAAGAGATCTGTGGGTGCACCCAGCAGACGTGCGAATGTGCACATAGGACCCAAGAGCAAGCACATATGTTATAGTTTTGCACATGCAACTGGTACAACCAGAAGTTTCGCCAACCAGAAGATGCACCAGAACTGCAGGTAGACTAGAGGTGCAGAAGCAGGGATGCACAGATGCAAAAAAACTACAACCAGAAGCAGATTGGAGGCGCAAAAGCTTAGAACCGAGATGGAAGGTGTCGCAGAATCACACCCAGTCGTAGGAGAAACGAATTTTATGCCACTAGCCATGGAGATTTTGATCCGAGCAGCCAAACCAGTGCTAATACCTAGAAAAGAAATTAGGACAAGAGGCTAAACACTAAGCATGGTGATACTCAAGGGCCATAGAGGAAAGGAGAACGTGAGGGCAAAACATTATCATGGGTGGGGAAAAGGGATTAGAAGGGGAGGGAATGAAGAGGGAGACTATGGCACAAGGGGAAAGGGAGAGGGGAAAGAAAAGCATGTACATGATGGGAGGAGGAATGTAAAGATGGAGACATCAAGGGAAGAGGGCCATGCTTTATTTGAAAGGAAGGGAAGGGGGAAATCAAAGTACTAGCTAGGTGGTTTTACAAGAATGAGCATCCCATCAAGGAATAGCCCCCTTCTTTTATAGCCAAGAGAGGGGGTCTCTCCCAATAAATGCATCCTCCCACATGCATGGTGTGTGTGGAAAAGTCTCCCATGTGGGCTAGGCAGTTACGCACTCTCAATTGTGTGCGATAACCCTTTGCCTTATTTTTCCACATAAATCAAGCCCCATATCTCAATTCTATGATCTCCCTTAGTCTCTTCCCAATTTTATAATACGTTCAAACCTCTAGGAGGACAAGTGGAGGGTTGGCACAAGGAATCTTGCCACCTCATCCTATTTTTCCCATTATTTAACTTGCATCCTTGGACTATCTATACCCCCCCCACATCGGCCTATCCTACATGGAGAGAATAATCCAATATAATATCCATCTCCACCTATTTTATATTACTTCTCTCATGGACTTTACGCCATATCTCACTAAATGCAGGCATGGGACCGCCTAGGTGGAGGGGTGGCACATGGAGGAGCTATGCCACCTTACATTTTATAATATTACTACCCTGGATTATGTACATCACACCTTATGGGTCCTCTTACGTGGAAGGGTGGCACATGGTCATGCCCTGCCACCTCAACCCTGGGCCCTATGCACACCATATTTTATTATACTATTGCCGTGACACATACAAACACACATACATATTTATGCCTTTTTCCTTAGACGCATTTATCCATAACAGTACTAGACCAACTTTTTCGCAGTAAGTATCCTTATCTTATGGCATTTCCCATATTTTTTGTGTAACAAAAATAGGTAAATAGCGAATTCCTTAAAGGGCCCCAAAATGAGTTCCCTTCTTTCCTAATGCCCATGGTAGGGAGGATTTATGTTATCTCATCTTGCTCGATGTCCACAGCGTTTGCTTCTGTTCTCTAAGCTTTATACAAAATAATCACCGTTGCGCACGGCCAATTCTTGAGCTGTGAAAATTCATCAATCACCATTGTGAACGGCAAATTTTCCAACCTAGGGAAGAACTGTTGCATTGAATCGATTGTGTTTCCTAGATGATAGTACCTCATAGAGAGAGATCTAGCATAGAGCTAGCCATGGCGCCATTGATGTGCTCAGCACTTGTTGGCTCATGCGGATTGCCATCAAAAGCACATGAATCATGTTATTATCAGCTAGCGTTTAGTGCCTTAACTTCGAAGGATGATCATCCCTCTTGCATCTCAATCAGAACTTAGCTTGGGCGACTCTTTTGTTTATCCTGTGCGACAATTGGCAATGTTCATCATGAATTTGAAAGTCTCGGAGAGGACAATCGCACGGACTACTGCTCAGCTATTGGACTGGGGGAGGAGGTTGCGGGGAACAGGGTTGTTTGGGGGGGACGCTTCTGGATGAATGCTCGCTAACTCATGCCTTTGAATTGTGCATCTCTTCAGGGTGTCTTTGAGCTAGAACAGAAACAATGACAGTCACGATCTTACATATGTCAAGCTATGGGTGATGGCGCAAACATGAGTGCATGGGATTTGAGCGATATAGAAGTTCGCGGCCATCATTTCCAATTACTGCCCTTTAGGTTGGGGATGAGGGTGGCTATTGGGGTGGAGGTGATGGGGTTGTTGAATGTGGAGGTGATGCTAGGGAGTTTGGTGCACTCTTTTGAGTGGTCATGGATTGATAGTGTGAACAGAGGCTTGGGCTGGTGGTTGCCATGGCCGAGCCTCTGATTTCGTGGGCAACTCAAAGAGACCTTGGGATATCTGAGGCTAGCCAAGAAGAGAGAACCCGGGGGCAAGCAAAGGCAGCTCTTTGCAACATCTTGAGGGACACAATGAGATAGGCAATGAAGATGGAGAGGAAAAGCAATAAAGAAACAAGGAAGCGAGGTTATCAATCAAAAGGGAATGTAGGTCTCAGAAAAAACTAGGCAATGGTAAAAAACTTGAGAATATAAAGGCAATCAGGATGGCACTCAGAGATAGAGGAGATGGGTAGGAACATCAACAACAATAACCACAGCACCACAGATGTTGAGCTATGGTCTCTCCACTTCGAAGTTTTTGCTTGCCATAGCCCCATTGATCTTTGGAGCTTTCTCTGTTCACCATAGCCACCAATTTTCTCTATTCACCATAGCTACTACTGCTTTTTCTTCTTTTTCTCCCCCACATGCTTCCTCTCATTCTCTCATGAGTTTCCCAAACTCCATTCTCCATCACTCGCTCCCCCGGCTTAGTACAAGGTGATATCAACTTAATAGATTATAAGTTTTTCTGCTCTTCTCGTGTCAAAAAAGTAGAATTTTGCACAAGCAAAGACATGCGAGATGCTTATTTGTCAAGTTGCAATACAAATGTGACTATTGACATTAGCCTATAATCTAATCAAATTGTTGGATTGGTGGTTTGCAAGCATTACAACCAATTGGTGGCATGTGTGGTGGTTTATAAAATTGTAATTATGATCTATAAGAGAAATGGTGTGATCGTGAAATCCCCAAAAGACAATGTAAATTTGAATTTCAACTAGCGCACTACTTGTAGTGATTTTACCAATGTGCGACTACAATTATAACTATTAACATTTAGGTAATATGCCAGTATCTTATCCATTTGCAAGACCTACCTCGTCACGAATGTTGTCGACGTTATCTCAGCATCCAAGGAAGGACCCATTCCCTTTGCTTATAACTCTTTAGGGAAGGAGGGACACCACCTCCCCGCCCACACTATGTGTGGTTATAGTAATTATATATTATATATTATCATATAAATATTTTCAATTGCTCATCCATTCGAAATTGCTTGCTTTCAATCTGAATTCTTACAACATTTCTCTCTTTTAATGCATGTTATCGATGCGAGGGAGTAAGGACATCCAAGACGGATGCAAGATCAAAGGATGATGACACCTTTTTTGATATGGTTGTAGTCCATGTAACAATATTGTATAAACCTCAATGAGGATCAGTTATTTTATCACCTTATTCATGTATTTGTTGGACTTCAATAGGAATCTATAGAGGGAAGTTACCCATACAACATGAAAGGATCCTCAAAGAGGGTGAAGATGCGAAGGTGCTCTTATAGCAAAAGCAAAAGCCTCGCAAAAGCAATTGCAAAGGAGGAAAAAGAGGAAAAGGGAGGGTCCCTATGGGCTCTTGTAGTGGATTGCATGTTATGCCTAGTATTGGCATGTGTTTTCCAATGTGTCAAAGAGGATGGTCATCATGATCATATATCATTTGTGTTTGCACTCTTGAATATGTTAGCAAATGGACAGCACTATAAAGCACAATGATAGATTGGGTTTGATTCATGCATTGGAAGCCTCATGTGAAGAAGAGTTGAGTCTTGGGTTGGTTTTTGACTATGATAGTGTAGTGGTGATTCTCAATGCTTTAAACTTATTTTTCTAATGCAAATGATAAAAAGTACAATATCTTGAAGCTATTATGTGCACTTCCAAGTGTAAGAAGGGTGATTCTTGAGTGCACGTATACACAATGTTTTCATGGTGCTGGTTGGTCTCTTGTTTTTGAAGATATTGTTGAGGATCATGTTGTGGAGGCTTTTAAACAAGTGGCTATGCATAATAAGTTGGTCTTGGAATACTAAGACTCTGTGGGAGATATTGCTTGGGATATTGTTTGGATCTTGGTGGTTTCTTTTTGTGTTTCACCATTGTGAAGATTCTAGTGTTTCAAGGGACCCACACTACTACACACGGATCCTATTGCGACATTTACGTACCGACGTTTAGCACGCACGGGGCGCTAATCGTCGGTAGAAAAAGCGCATCCCGTAAAGCATCGCTATATAGTGACGTTAAGCAAACGTTGCTATATAGTGACGATTATAAAGGTCACTATATAGCGACTTTTAAGTGTCGCTATATTCTCTAACTCCACCCCTCACCACTCTCTAAGACTCTCTCTCTTTATACCCCCTCACCCTGCTCATGCCCATGCCCTGTGTTGTCCTGTTTGGGTGTCTGCCATCCCTTGGTGCTCTTGCCACTCGTGCCTCATCGTATTAGGCACTTCGCTATATAGCGACACTAAGATACTATTTTATAGCAACATTTTCCAGAGATGTTTTTTACTCATATAGGCCTTAAAAGTTAGTTTTTTCCAATGAATTTTTTTTTTAAATTTTCATACATGTTTGATCTCATAGAGAATAAAAATACGAGAGCATGTACATGTTTGATCCTTTGAAAGAATAAAAGTACAAGAGCATGTACATCAAGTTTGAAGCTCATATATTCATGTCTATGTTTGAGACTATCCTGAGCCAAGTCTAGTGTGCCAAACAGGTCTATCTCCAACTCTATACTGAGTTGATCTCCTATATCATCATCGTACGTTCATCATATACTTGATTATCTTCTTCAATAAAGTTGGGTGATTCTTGATGATCGTCACCTTCTTCCTCAATATCGTGATCTCCATCTTCCTCCCATATGATGTCATTATGCACATCTTCCTCTTGGCTCATATTGTGATCTTCATCTTCTTCTCTAAATCCATGTGGATCAATTGGATCCGGCATTGGTAGTGGCATCTCCATATCCACATGACCTCTATCTTCATATCCACATTGGTAGTGTGAAGGTATATGCACACCACCACCCTCATCCTGTCTCAAGATTTTGTGTCGTGTATGCATGCAATATTAATCACGAACTCAAATAGCAATGACTTTTCGATGATCCATTACCATGTGCACCACCGACGGTGGGTATTGGTTTGGGCTCCTCCCCATACATCCTCAAGTGGTGCATGACAATACGGCGTTGATGTCATACTTCTCGCTAGCAATGAGTGCAATGACAATACAACCTCTCCGTAAGCCACTCTGCACTCTCGAGCATTGGTGCATCATCTGACAAGCTTTCACTCGTCCCTTCCATCTGCACACCTCTAAAGTCACAACACAAAATGCAAGGAAATCCATTAAGATCCAAAAAATAGCCACCCATGAGCTCCTTCCTTCTCTTCTTAGATCAAGTGCCTTAAATTGACACTTTTAAGGTATAAGTGTCGCTATATAGCGACATTTAGTGTTAAAGGTCGCTATATAGCCACTTTTAGGGTTAAGTGTCGCTATATAGCGACTTTTAGGAAGGTCGCTATCCCGGGGGATTCACTCTTCATTAAAGGGGGACATCACCTATGTGCATGAACTTCAAGAAAACCCCCTATTTAAGATCCACGTAGGATGATAAAACACCCCTATTTAAGCTTATAAGAAGACACCAAATTTCCATTATGTCCCCCCCTTTCCTTAAATCTACATTCTTTCTCAAGCATTTAGATTACACAATAAGCAAATTTAGGTTACTTTCCCTATGACTATTTAAAACCATACACAAAATCAAACTTGTTTGGACTAGTTACCCAAGGTAACCTAAATTATGTCCCCCCCTCTTAAATATGACACGGTCCCCCTAGCTTAAATTCAATATTGGGGGAAAAAAAAGGGCCCCCACCCCTAATGTATAAGCTTATGCCTCATTTCAAAAAAAACCCCTATTGTACACTCACATGATATCATAAGTTTCCCCCTGTGGATCCCCTAGGGTCGCTATATAGCGACTTTTAGGGTTTGCGTTTAGGGTTTAGGATTTAGTGTTAAAGGTCACTATATAGGGACTCTTTAGTGTCGCTATATAGCGATGAAAAAGCGTCGCTATATAGCGGCACCGTGGGTTAAAACCGAAACCCGTCGCGATGCACAGCGCTTTCTTTAGCACTCTCTAATCTCTATTGTAAGCAAAGAAATCTCTTCTCCCACCTATTTCTGATGACCTCCCACTCTATTCTCCACTCCTCACTCCTACTCACCCCTCTCCTAGCTCTTGTGCTCCCCCTCCACCCTTCTCCCTCTTTGGTTTCTTGAAAGGAAGTTTTTGAAGAGGTGAGTCTCTTTAAACAATGTAGCTAGGTTTTTTGTGAGATTTCGTCTTCTTGCTTTCAAAGGCTGCCAACCTTGCCTCTTGGAGGAGAACTGCTCCTACCGCAATGCCACTCGCATCGGTTTTTATGAAAAACAGTTTTTGGGGATCGACTATTTTTAACATTGGTCCAGAGACGATGACTTGTTTTATGGTGTTAAAACTTCCTTGTTGACTTTGACCTCAGCTCTATCCCTATATAAGAGGTACTTTATCTGAGGTCAAACTGGTCAATCGTGATACTATCTTGGAATATCCATTGATTTGCCTTCGATAAAATTGGACAAATCCCAAAAATGATTGCAAAGTGGTCAAACTCTGAGAAATAGGCCAAGTCAATATTGCGGCCACTTTCTTTGGATCCCTTTCCACCCCCTCAAGAGTAATAATGAATCCTAAATATTCAAGTCTCACCATGCACATCATAGTTTTCTTTTATTTACATACAGACTGGCTTTCCTCAAAGTACTGAACACTATTCTCAAGTATTCGTGATACTTACCAATACTTTGCTGAAAACAAGAATATAGTCTCAATAAAATAAACTATAAACTTCTCGATATATGGACATAGTAAATCATTCATAAGCATGACAAAATGTAGCTGGAGCATTGGTAAGTCCAACGGCATTACCAAAAACTCATAATGTCCAAACCTGCTTCTAAAAGCGGTCTTATGCACATCCTTGGCTCTAATGCGGATCTAATGGTAGCCGCACTTAAGATCTATCTTGCTGAAAATTATGATCCCATGTAATGCATCTAGAAAATCATCCATCCGATCCATCAAATACATGTGCTTAATAGTAATTATTCAATGCTCTATAATCTATACAGAGATGGAAAGTATCATCTTTCTTTTTCTTCAATATCACTAGCGAAGCAAAAGGAGAGAAATTGGGCTAAATCTACACTAGCTTGAGGTATTCTTCCAGTTGTCTTCGCACCTCTACTTCTTCGGTAAAACTTAATCTATAGGGAGGATTATTTGAGGATTATTTACAAGTTCTACTCCTAGGATAAGTTCAATCTTATTTTAAACATTCTGCTTTGGAGGTAACCCATAAGGCAACTCATCCCTAAAATAGTCAGAGAACTCCTCTGATGTTTGATCAGCCAACTTGGCCATCTCCCTATCTTGGGTAACACCAATGCTAGCCGATGGACCATCAATCGGCTCTACCGACACTGTACAAAGAAACAAAAACTCTTCTTGAGTTTTTTGAACTTCCATTAAACTAACAGTCCCTGAGGCAAATCCCTTTCACCTTGTAAAACATACATCACATCATTCATCTTGAACTGATAAATGTGCTTTTTCCAATCTATGGCTGGATTCTTCCTAGAATGCCAAGCCTTACCTAGGGCCATATTTGCATGAGCAAGCCTTGTCATTTTGAAATCAAGCTTCTCCGCATAATCTTGAATTCAAAGTTCCAATTGGGTAACCATTTGGTCAAATATTTCAATTGAACTTCTATCTGCCATACTATATATGCATAGTCAGATGGGCTAGTCTTTAATTTCAACCTCTTAACAGGCTTTGAGTTAATTACATTGTGCATTCACATTGAGTCAAAAAGCACAATGGAATCATGTTCGGCTACTTACCCCTTCATCTTAATTAACTCCGTGTTGTTAAAGGCTATATACCCCGTTGCTATGGGCTTTGATAAGATGTTATCAGGTGCACTATTTACTAGTCTAGCAACAGACACACATAACAAGACATGTATTGACCTTTGAGAAGATCCCACTAGCTAAATTTGCATCTGTTCTACTCTGGGACTTTCCTCCATCTCCACGTCGCATTCTGAGATCACCATCTCAACCATCCGACAATCCTTGTTTTGTGGATAGAGACTGAAGGCATACAAAACACAAACTTTGCTCTAGGGTCAAAGAAGATTTTGGCCAAGCCTGGGCTACCATTGGCATTACTTTTCTTTCACTCCAATGGTGGTACTTGGTTTAGGGGTCTCAACTTGCTTCGCCTGCTTGGCTTGGCCACTAGGTTGTGAGACACTCCCTCTACGAACCCATTTCTTCTTAAACCCAAGTTTCTTCGAGTACTCATGCCGAGTCCCAACCTACACAAACCCACTTGGCTTGTTTCCTTTGGCATCCTCATAGTTCAAGGCTATGGCAATTGCTTCATCTAGCGTGTCTACGTACTTAGCCCGAATTCCATCTTCATCTGATCATTCAATCCGAAGATAAAATCTTTTACCTATACCAATTGAGGTAGAGGTTCATAAACTTTCATTACACTTTATCTAAACTTATCAGTGTATTCAGCCCATTGATAAATTTCTATGACGAAGGTTTCTACATTAATACCAAGCTCAAGATGCTTCATCAACAATGCAAGAATTGTTTTCTAAATTCTTGCTTGAACCCCTCCCAAGTAGTGGATGCTACTCCATCCTTCTGTTGTTTTTTCCACCATCTATCTGATGTCTCATTAAACATGTGGGTGGCCTCGTAGATTTTCTTCATATCATTCCTGATTTCACAAATGGTGAAAGCCTCATCCCATTTGTGTAACCAAGTCTCTATGATATCGTAACTATGGTCAGACATCCGACCAGAATACTTTTCTGGCCTATAATTGGCAATATTAGGCACCTTAGCCCTCCGAGGCTTGACCGTATGAACATTGGTTTCAGGCTCCATTGGAGCTTCACCTTTCTTCTCATCATGAGATGGTCTAGTAGGCATACTGTGAACCATTTTCCTAAGCTTGGATTGCCCTACATTTGCTTGCATTTGTTGTGCCTAAATCTATTGCAAGGCATCTTTCAATTCGACCAAATAGTCTATGGTTTGATAGGCACGATAGATGCAAGGTCGACTGGACTCCCGACTCTACAAGATCCACCATAGAAGCTTCTTATTCAACTTCCATTTAGGTCGATTGGTTTTTTTTTTTTTAATTACACACCTGAACTACATCTATAATCGAAAGTCCAACTCCCAAAATTACAACTAACCAGGCATATATCAAACTGCAAACCAGAACCGCTTTTCCCTATGTTAGGGAAACTCCTACAATCTCAAAAACCTCAAATCCTAAGGCAAAATGAATTAACATATACCAAAATTGATTTTAAAAAGCGTAGAAAGCTCCCTTGTTCATTCATGCTGCATGGAGAGATCAATTTGTCCCTACAAGCCACTCCAATACATATTTATGACCTACCTTGCGACCATGAACATTTAAGATTATCTACCCCTTCCACGAGCTCATGCACCTCCAAAAATGCGCGGTGCCTCTCCAAAACCTAGTTAAGTTCCTAGTCCCGCCAACTGTTGTGGTGTGGTCTCGGCAGCAGTGACTCACGTGTCCTAGGGTAGTTGAAGATATGTCGATGGAGCTTCCACTCCCGGCTACTCCTTGTGGGAGCAATGCATAGCACAAGCCATCCGCAAGTGTCACTCAAGCAGCCTCTGGATTGTTGCAGTGTGGTTTCATGTGAGAAAGAGTGAAGGGGAAGAGGGGAGGAGTGTTAACCATATTAAAACGCTTGGGACAAACCTAGTATTAGGAGGTGATCCTAGCAGGTTCCCAAATAGCGCTTGTGTTAGCCTCGCCACTCCTAGGCTTGGGTGATTTGTGGCTCAAACTCCCTGAGCGCCCTCACACTTTCACCTATTTGATGTCTGAACCTCATGAATGTGGCTCAAAACCTAAAGTGACGAGGCTAGGCTTCCGTGAGACTCCCCATGACAACTGTCAATGTTGATGGGAAGCCTTTTCTTTGGAATATTTGGGAATCAAACTCCCTGAGTTTGAGCTGTACTCATTTCATGGCTATTTTCATTGGCGTCGCTATTTCCTGTGGATGTGGAGCTGAGTAGTGCAAGGTGTATGCACTCGGAAGTGTGCATCTCCTTGTTCCAACACCTCCTTGTTCTGGGCGGGGGCAACTAGAACCTATAACTTGTGCACGTTGCCTGGGATCTTTGGACTTTTGGGAGGGCTTGGGATATTTGGGGATCAAAGAGTCCCTAAGTTTGAGCTATACTCGTACAAGTGTGGATGTGATGACTGTGGAGGTTGCAGACATGTAGGTAGGGTTGGAGGTCCTGGAACTGAGATGGACCAACGTCAAGGTTGAAGACAATCTGGTTGTTTAGATTGTGAATACGGTCGTCGATGGGGCGGTTGTGGGCAGGAAGTTTGCATAGGAGTAAGAGGATGAGGCGATTGAAGTGGACGGCAGTGGCGATGGCTGGATCTGGGGGGCGGAGCATAGGTGTCATTGAATGACTGACCGCCCGAAACGGTCAACAAGGGGTCGGTCCCGAAATAGGCCACTAACCATACAATAGAACCGGTGCACAAAATAGAGCAACTAGCCTACGGTCCCTGTTCGGCCCCAACCATCCAGGATCATCTGAGGCTCCAAACGGGCCCCACAACCCGAGAGTGGGCTGCCCTGGGAAATGCTCCGTCTACCCTCAGTGCGGTCAGTCAAGGGATGCCTTCCTGCACTTGCATGTAGCCTAGTTGGCGGTGAGCCAACTCTATCTGAAGCCATCCAGCCATCAGGCCATACATGGCCCCCATCTGGTGTCCAAACCAAGACCTACCGGATAACCGAGCTACTCAAATGCCTTCTCCTCATATGGGGGGGCTTACAAGTAGAGTTAGCTGGTTCCCGCGTAGTTACATGAGAGTGGATCATTGATATCTAACACCCCCCCTCAATGTCCACCCGCAAGTGAACTTACTTTTTCGGCCCAATGCCAAGTTGATGAAGATGCCTCTCTAGCAAGTCTCTTCCAAGAGCCTTCGTGAAGATGTCCACAGCATTTTCTATAGTCGGACAATACATCAACTCGACCTCTCCATCCATGATCAGCTCGCATACAAAGTGATATTGAATTTCAATGTGTTTTGTGTGAGCGTGGAACACTGGGTTCTTTGCAATCGCCATGCAACTTTGATTATCACATGATGACTACATAGGCTTGTTCTGCACTGCACCCATGTCCCCCAAAATCCTCAACCACACTGCTTCGCAAGAAGCAAAGCATGCAGATTTGTACTCGGCCTCGGTAGAAGAAAGAGCAACTGTGGGTTGCTTCTTGCTGACCCATGACCCAAGTGAGAAACAGTACCCTATCACTGATCTCCTACTATCCACGTCTCCTGCCTAATCCAAGTCACAGAATCTGGTCAAGATGTTGCCCTTGGTATAGGTGATGCCTTTGATGTATCTCAGCACCCGCATCTCTACCCTCCAATGGTTCTCCCGGGGCTTATTGGAAAACCTGTTTAGTACACCAGTGATGTCCGGCCGTGTGTTGCACAGGTAAATCAAGCTGCCCACAAGCCTTCTGTACTTCGCTTCATCCACCAGTGGTGATGAATCCTCGTTTAAGAGCTTCGCGTCAACCTCCATAGGGGTACCAACTGTTTTCACTCAGCCATGCCAAATGCCTTCAGTATCTCTCCAGCATGCTTCAGCTGTGAAATGAAGATCTATTTCGGCTCCTGCCAAACTTCAATCCCCAAACAAAAATGCATCAGTCCGAGGTCTGTCATTTCAAACTCTCTTCCTAGCAAATGCTTCGTCTGCGAGATCTTCTCTTCATGGTTCCCTGTTATGACAAGGTCGTCCACATAAAGGACCACGATCATACACTTGCCTCCTTCTCTGAAGATATACAAATTTGCATCAGATGGGCTCCTCCTGAACCCGTTTTGCAGAAAGTAGGCATCAATTTGCTGGCACCATGCTCGTGGGGCCTATTTCAGCCCGTAAAGTGCCTTCTTCAGTTTGCAGACTTTACCTTCTGAATTGGGGATCTCAAAACCTGGTGGTTGTTCCACGTATACCTCCTCCTTGAGATCTCCATTCAAAAAGGCAGATTTCACATCCATCTGAAACACGGGCCAACTTCCCAGGGCAGCTAAAGCCAAAACACTGTGAATTGTGGTTAGTCGAGCTGTGAGAGCAAAAGTATCTTGATAATCAAAACCATGTACCTGTGTAAATCCTTTTGCCACGAGCCGAGCCTTGTACTTATCCAACGTGCCATCGGACTTGTACTTGATCTTGTACACCCACTTGGTTCCGATTACCTTGCGCTTTAGTGGTCGATCCACAAGGTCCCAAGTGTTGTTCTTCATTATGGAGCCATACTCCGATTGCATAGCCTCCATCCACCTATCATCGCCCTGTGCCTCTTCAAGACACTTGAGTTCATCAGCACGGATCACTTCTGTCATCAAAGCATGGTTGATCAAGTGTTCCTGTGCCCTTCTTTGCTCTTCTAATCTCTTGGACCGGCGATGTTCGAATGGTTCCTCCTCAATGGCTGGAGGATCTCTGCCACCCAAAA
This sequence comes from Dipteris shenzhenensis, assembly GCF_047967505.1. Classification (NCBI taxonomy): domain Eukaryota; kingdom Viridiplantae; phylum Streptophyta; class Polypodiopsida; order Gleicheniales; family Dipteridaceae; genus Dipteris; species Dipteris shenzhenensis. The sequence continues at coordinate 30,295,994 of NC_141602.1, forward strand.
GCTACTTTACCCACTTCGGGAATGGCCGTTGCCATTGTGGTTCTGTAGGCTCTTCTTCATCTTCTTTGTCTTGAATCCTCCCAAGCACCATTGGGGGAGTTCGGTCTGCTATTGGTGGTGGTACTGGATGGATATCCTAGTCCTGGTTGTCTGGGAAGGAAGCATCCTCCTCCAATTGATGCGGCTATTCTGAGAAGACCACATCGCGACTTACAATGGTAACAGGGTTATAGAGATGGTAACCCTTCGCCTCTTCGCTGTAGCCCAAGAAAATTTACTTTCGGCTCTTCGGTTCCCATTTGGTCCTGGTAGCATTAGGGACATGCACAAAACAGTCACATCCAAAAACTCTGAAATGTGCAACCTCGGGGGGGTCACTCATCATATGTAACCCTATCACGTGAGTTCAACAGAAGGATATTTTTTATTTCTAAAATTTACAGAAATAAATATACATAAGGGACTATTTAAAATAGTTTTGGAAAAAATTTACAGATTTGTATAGAAAAGGGGTACATTTTATTAATGAAAAAATTTACAGATAAGGGATTTTAAATATAGGCCTTGAACGCAAGTGATATAGAGGGTTTATACATAGTGACCCCCCTGAGTGTGCAACTGAAGGTTTCTTACCAGAAAAGGCTTGCAGTGGAGTCATCCCATTCATAGCCTTCGTGTAGCTACGATTGAGGATGTAGAGTGCAGTGTTACATGCTTCAGCCCAAAATGTCTTTGGCAAATCTTTCCCTTTCATCATACTCCGGCCCATTTCGCAGATGACGCGCATCTTGCATTCTACTACTCCATTCTGCTGTGATGTATGTGGTGGGGGTTTCTGCCTCTTGATTCCGTGACTTTTGTAGTACTTTCGAATTCAGTCGATGTGAACTCTCCACATCTATCTGATCTCAGCTTCTTCACCTTCCTCCCCGATTCTTTCTCAACCATTACATGCCATTCCTTGAACCTACTGAAAGCCTCGTCTTTCGTCTTTAGGAAGTATATCCATATCCTTCTACTGTAGTCGTCGATCAGCATCATGAAGTAGAAGGAACCACCCAAAGCTTCCATCTCCATCTTTCCACAGAGGTCCGTGTGAACGAGCTCTAGAGGAGCCTTTGCTCTACTAGCCTTTTTAGGAAAGGGCTGTCGATGCTGCTTGCCCATCATGCAAGCTTCACATACATTGGGCAGATATGAAATTTCTAGTAGGTCTACAATCATTCCACTTTATGCATCTCCTTCAAAGAACTAAGGTTTAGATGACCAAACCTCTCATGCCACAGCTTAGTGTTCTTCACATCCGCTCGAGCACTGAAAGCTGAGAGTTATAGATGTTGTTGCATTGTGTACCTTTACCAATGACCTTTCCTTGAAGATCTAGGATCTGTGCACCATTCTTATCGAATTGAACTTTGAGGTCCCGATCCGTGATCGCAGAAATGGACAACAAGTTTCTCTTGATATCTCGCACATAAAGAACGTCGGACAACTGTTTTACAACTCCATCTGACTTGAGAGCAATCATACCTTTTCCTTTTGTTGTGGACATTTTGCATCATTGCCGACTGCTACCATGATGTCATTCCCTACCAGCTGTAGAGAGGTATACCAATCCTTCCGACTGGTCATGTGGCGCGATGCACCATTGTCAATGATCCAAGGTTCATCTGTAGGTACATGAAGTGCCTCCGTGCAAATCTCCTCAATTGCTACAAACAACTCTATTGGTACTACTTGCGCGCTGTTGCTGGACTCTTTCTTGACTCCATTCTTCTCATCTGCAATGTTCTTTCGGCACTCATTCTGCTTGTGCCCTGCCTTGTTGCAATAGAAGCACTTGATCTTCTTCTTTCTCTTTTTATCATCAGAAGAAGATGGGTTACCAGAGTCCTTACCTTACCTTTCTTTGATCTAGTCCAGAAAGCCAAATCTTCTCTAGTCCTCATCTTTTGATGCATCTCCTCCTTAAGAAGCATCGCATTGAAATCCTCAAAGTTGAGGGGCAGATTTTTGTTCAGCGTATTCAACACCGTAACAAGACCGTCGTACTTTGGTGGGAGAACCCATATGCACCTTCGTGCTAGATTCTCACTAGTGATGGTGATGCCAATCGCAGTCATCTGATCGCGCAGATTCTTCACCCTGGTGATGAACTTCTCTGTCGCTTCAGACTCAGACAATTTTTCGTTCGCGAGTTGAGTCTCCAGATTCTAAATCCGCATCTGATTCGTGGTCTCGTACTGATTTTTCAAGACCATCCATGCCTCCTCCACTGTGGTAACAGGTTGAATTAATGCCATGATGGAATCACTAACACTACAGACAATAGAACACAATGCATCTGCATTTCTTCTTGTCCATGTGAGAATCTCATCCACAGTTGGTACTATCTGTTGTCCTGCATTGGCTAGATCAGGTCTCGGAACCAGCCTCACATCCACCCCAGTAGCAGTGTCCCAAAGCTCATATGCACTTAGGATGGTCTTCATCTTGAACTTCCAGAGAGGATAGTTAGAGCTGTCCAACTTTTTGCTTTTGCCGAACGGTGGGATTCGCAATCTTGCGGGCTGGGCCATCTCTCACAATTTGCTCGCAAACAGAAACACACTACCAAATCTTCTTGCTAGAGTCCAGGCTCTGATACCATGTAAGAAAATAATACAATGTCTGTGCTCAACAGATAACAGGATCTCGTACGCAAGAGAGAAAACAAGATAGTATGGAGAATCAAAAATTTGATTACTGTAAAATTAATACAATAGATGGCGCTACCTCCCAACCGTGTGCTCCTGTGAAAGAAGCTTTGATGGCATGCTGGAAACAGTAGAAGATGGAGGCTGAATGCTAAGGAATAAGGGTTGCTGTAGCCAGTGATGAAATGGGCTTCACGGGCTTGCTCTTATATAGCCACAGTCATAGTCAGTTAGGCTCAATTGGTTGGCCGACCCAGTCCACCCAAAATGGTTGACTGGGGGTCGGCCACCGACCATATGATAGAACCGGTGCGCAAAACAGAGCAACTCACCTACGGTCCCCATTCAGCCCATAGCCACCGGGATCATCTGAGGCTCCAAACGAGCCCTGCAACCCGAGAGTGGGCTACCCCAGGAAATGCTCCATCTACCCTCAGTGCGGTCAGTCAAGGGATGCCTTCCCACACTTGCATGTAGCCTAGTTGGCGGTGTGTGCCAACTCTATCTGAAGCCATCCAGCCATCAGGCCACACATGGCCCCCATCTGGTGTCCAAACCAGGACCTACCGAATAACCGAGCTACTCAAATGCCTTCTCCTCATATGGGGGGGCTTACAAGTAGAGTTAGCTAGTTCCCGCATAGTTACATGAGAGCGGAGCATTGATATCTAACAATGGATGCTTTGCAATAATTCTTTATATCTTAAGTGGTGCATTGTCCTATCTGCTAGATTCACATGCTCATCTAGGAGAGACTAAAATGAAATTGTTTAGCCTTGACAAGTAGTTGGAGCTTGAATGAAAGAGATTATGGATTACCTTTTGATTAGCCTTCTCCTTTAGTGCTAGCCTTCGTCATGGCTGTATGTTTATACTATGGTCTACACCCACTGTTGGGCACTGATGGCGTCAGTGGGAATGTCATAGTAGCTAGTCTCCGCTATGCGTGATGGAGCTTATGGTTTTCAACCTTACGAGTGACTATCATGAGATTGAAGCTGCACTATGTAGTGTTTTTAGAGGATGAGTTTGGGCATGTGCCTAGACTCATCTAGGTATATGCTATCTAGGGGACCAACTTTGTTGACAATAGAAGAGATGGTCGCTCTGGCTCTGGTGAATGTTGTTGAGGAAGGAAATCAATAATAGAGTGCTAATTTTGTGGACCCCTCTTTCCTCCTTTGTGATCTCTAAGAGGTAGCTTGTCATCTAATGAGCACCACATCACTCAGTGGTCTGTCTCCTCAAGTCGAATAGTAAAGAGGATATATGGATGGTCCTCATGTGTGTTTCAACTTGAGGGCAAGTTTGTCGTGTCGTACTCTAGGCTGCATCATGTCCCTTTTTGATAGCTTTGGCTTGGGTCACCAAGATCATTGAGGAAATGTGTGATTGTCCTCTGGCTGGACTCCAAGGAAAAGTTTGTCTTATATAAATCTACTACCTAGGAAGGACTTCCATACATCCGAGTTGGGCAAACAAGGGAGTCAAATAGGAGAGACTTGGTCCTCGCATCTTGAAAATGAGACTGAAAGCATTGATGCTAAGTTTACAAATGCTATATACCTTTTCTCAACTGGGCCTGCATAGCTAGTGTGATCATGAAGATTGGACCTGAAAAGAGGACCCCCAAGTTAGTATAAGACACAACAATCTTAACTGGTATCCTGCCAAAGGTGAACTACTCTCAAGCTTTTGATGTGTTGAAGAACATGACCTTGGTTTTACAAAGGTTGACATTCAAATAATGTGTCTTATAGAAAGTGTGAAGTGCATCTAGGTTCGCTAGATATCCTAGGTTGAGGAGGATAGTAAAACCACATCGTCTGCAGAGGGTAGAATTGGGATCAAAGATGTAGCTGAGGGGGAGCCTACTCTGTCTAGTGTCATGATGAATGACTCGAGCTCATCAATGTATAGGCCAAACAAGGTCAGTGATAAAGAACAACCCCAATCATGCTCACGTCCTCTTGTGTCCATTGTCTTGACCTTCCCTGATATCTGCTCATAGAGTGTCCTTATTGCCCAACCAATTGTATCCTAAATCATGTAGTTGCCTAAGTAGTAGCTTGTGGGACCCAAATGAGGAGCCAGGATACAGACTCCTTCCAACTAAACTCATTTATAATACCATGTTAGAGTTGAGGGCCTCGGTGATGTCTATCACACAGTTGGTGCACATTCTCACACACACAAACCTTACATTGTGATATTCCAACAAAGTATGGCTAGTCAGATAGGTGTTTTAGTGATTGCTTATGTAGGCCTCTTTCCTTCAGACGGGGAGCCCTTGCTGAATTAGTTTTCAAAAAGAGTTCCCCCTACTCTAGGGTGAGCCATTGAATTTTTGGCCAGCTTACAAATAAGGGCCTTCAATACGTTGCTCTTTAGTCCTTGTATGTATGTGGATGCTTTGGTCTGAAAGTTTGCAAAGCATTGGGTTCTTCAAACCCAAACCTAATTATCATAACTTTGCTACTTGGTACAAAAGTTATTGGATACAATGGGACCCCGTCTTTGCCATCATTGTGTAAGAATATATTATGAATGCATAAGCTTTCCTACTAAGATTTTGGTTTTGAGTTATACTCTTCTACGACAAAATTATTCCGAGTACCAATTTGTGATATAGTCTTGACGCCTACAGATTGAGAGATGCCACAAAGAATGTTGTGAGATGGTTGAGGTTGATGGCACAATCATGCGTGGGTTGTCATAGCATATGGCATCATGATGCATGGCACGAAATAAAGTGTGCGTGAGCATGTCATCTCATAGAGCATTCCATGTTATTCCCTCATGAAGCTCCTTCTTTATCTCCATCACCCTCCTTGAACTTCCTCTCTTAACGAACTCTCCCAACCAAATGGTTTCTGTCTTCTTTTATTTATTGGCCTACTTTTTGTGGATGCTCATCATTTTTTAGCCTTCACTTATACCACCCCTCTCATCTTCCATTGGCTTGGCATGTGGGCATCAGGTTGTTAGCTTAGCTATCCCCTATAAGACACATAGATAAGATAAGAGAAAATTTGAATCAATATTTTAATTACATGAGAGATACATTTTGCATTCTTTGTAGTAGTTGATCATGGAGGAGTAGGAAGGGGACAATATAATAGGATGGAGTAGGATGGGAACTGAATCATATGTCCTTGCATGCATGTGAGTGAAGAATCATATGTCCTTGCATGTGGCTGTGGCCTTTCTGTAATGATTGAGTGGAGAGGGGAGACACTGCACTCCCAACAAGTGAGCTATGAGGGACTGTTTTGATTGTCCTCCTGGAATCTAATGAGGCTGAAGGCTGTTGCTGCTGCTGATGCTTTGGAATGAGGGGGAAGGATGCCTTTTATAGGCCCATAACCCACCTATGGAATTGACCAATCTAGCCTGCTGCTGGAGTGTCCTTTGCATGGCATTGCAACTTTTATGTGTGTGTGTGTGAAGGAAAGAAAGAAAGAAACTTTATTAATGTCCACGGGAGACCAACAGGTCTATGTGACAAAAAAAAACCATCTAGGACATCTGCTAGGGAGGGCACATGGCAACTCTCAGGGAGTGTAAAAGCAACCCCAATTATTTAGAAAACCTACATCATAGTCTGAAAAAGTAATTAGCCATACATCAGTTTAAGACTGAGAGTCTTTTGGCTTTGATTTAAACTCTTTGATTAGTGCTATGCCTTCATGATAAACTACCCGTTTTCCATCCTTCCTAGCAGTCCATTCCATTGCCTTGTTCTTCAATTGAGCTCATATAAGTTCCTCAGGTATCCATATCTTAGTCCCTTTCAACTTGTAAGATTGTTGAAGAAGCTTGATTCGTAAATCTCACAACTTAAGTGTAAGAATAGCATGTTCTTTGGAGTGCCAGATATTAGTTGCCCCATCATCATCATCATCATCATCATCATCAACCTTCCATTCAATATTAGGCATGGCTACTTTGACATGTGTTAAAGTCTCATTGAAAGAGTCATCATCTTTGAGCCATCCTTCAGGGAGCCCCCCACTCTAATCTTCAATGCATTATCACATCTAGCTTTGTGTTCTTTGATCTCTTCTTGGATATCAATCTTGTTTGCCTTTGTGTTAAACTCCTTAATCACTTCTTTCTTGATTGATTGTACTTCAGTATGGACCATATCTTTGACTATAGAGACTATTGAGGAGTAGGAGGAGAATTCTTACATCAGTCCACAACCTCAGCAATTACTGCCTGCTTGCCAGGTCCCTCTAGAACTTGAAGTCAAGCTTTTAATTCTGTCAGCTCAAGCCTTAACTCTCTGACTACTTGCTACAAATAATAAATCTGTTCATGTTGTCCAATGATAGGTTGTTTGGACCCTTCCTACTGGTAATTGCGTGCATACGGAGAGGTTGTCATGGCTACAACTATCACAACCAAAACCACAAGCTTAGCCAAGACCACGAATTTGATGAATACAAAATAACAGGGGATGGCACGATGAATAACCGCCTAGCCATTTCTCTGGTTCAGCAAGCTCATCCAAATCTAACACATGAGAAGTACCTGCATCTCAATACCAAAGCCCACAATTCCCTAGATGGATCTAGTATGCCACATGTCTACATTTGAGGGCATCACCTTAGATCTACCTAGTCTTGTGCCATGTACCCCTCACCAAGGACCTTGACCTTGATTCCTTTTTTATCATTTATATGAAGCCCAAACAAATATAATACAAACATTGATCCTTTACAAAGAAAAATGTTGATTGACCCTTCCGAGGTCATGTTGCCTCAACTTGAGCATAACATTCCTCCCCTCTTTAGGCATCAGCGTCCTTGATGATAAAGTCTGGGAACACTCTCCGTAATTGGTATACGGATTCCTAGGTAGCCTCTGATAGAGATAAACCATGCCATGCAACCAACACCGTGGGTATCTTTCGATTGCGCACTTGCATCATTCCTCGGTCTAGGATTCTTGTTGGTTTGTGTCCTGCATTATCCTCTATCTCTTGAAACAAAACAACACCCTCGATTAGTGGGTCACCTGTATGCAAAAATTTCTTTAAGTGAGAAACATGAAACATTGGGTGCACCTTACAACCCTGTGGTAATTCTAATTTATAGGCCACCTTGCCTATTCTTTTTAGAATTAACCACGGCCCAAAATATCAGGGTGATAACTTAGCACACTCTCCTATAGTCAAAGACTTAGAGTGTGAAGGAACTCTGAGGAAAACTTTTTCTCCTTCCTTAAATTCTCTAACAGATTTGTTTTCATCCGCATACACCTTAGCTCTATTTATAGCTTGGCGGATGTTAGCTCTCGCAACTGCTAGCATCTCCCGCATCTAAACCACAAAGTTCGCGGCACTAGGCACTTTCTAAGGTACTCCAACTATAGTTGGATTTGCTAGTCTATAACCATAGTTCAACTCAAACAGACTGAACCCTGTAGAGGAATGTTTTCTATCATTGTAGGCAAATTCTAACAGTGGCAACCACTTGTCCCATGTATGTTGCCTCAATGACACATATGCTCTAAGCATATCCTCTAAAATTTGGTTGATTCTTTCCCTCTAACCATCCGTTTCTAGATGATCCCCACTACTCATTCCCAACTCAGTCCTTAGTGTCTCAAACACTACAGTGTCCAAAAATGATTGGTAAATTTGACATCCATGTTTGACACTATGGATTTGGGTAATCCATGCAAAAAAAATATATGTTTAATAAACAAATCCGCCACTTGCAGGGCACTAATAGACTCCCTAGTTGGAATGAAGTGAGCCATCTTGGTAAGACGATCAACTATCACAAGGATAGAATCATATCCACCTTGTGTCATAGGCAGATGTACAATAATGTCCATGGAAATACTCTCCCACCGACCTAGTGGTATTTCCAAAGGTTGTAAAAGTTCGGGTAGCTTCACCCGCTCTGCCTTACTTACCTGACACGAAAAACGTGTCACATATTCATGAATATGTTTTTTCATTTTCGGCCAAAAGAAATCTTGCTTCATGAGATCATGTGTTTTCTCAACTCCTAGATGTCTCGCACATGGGCTATCATGGCATTGTTGAATGACTCTCTGCCTGAGATCATTCTGATTAGGTATTACTACCTTGCCATTTCTTTCAACATACAATCTCTTATGGTATATCTTGCATAAGTCTGGCCTTTTCTAGATGCTAGGTCACCCTTTTTCCTGGGTTTAAATACATGAGCCTTAGGCCAAAGGCTCTGGACGAACTCGTCCACTTTTTGAGTTTCTCTAATCTCAGTCATTAGAGCACTTCTCTAATACCATGAAACTCATATTATGCATAATGCATGACAATGCATCTGCAACTTTATTATCCTTCCCTCTTCGGTACCGAATCGTCAAGTTAAACTCCTGCATGAGTTCTGCCCACCTAGCTTGGTGGCCTCCCAAGTTAGGTTGTTTACAAAAATGTCTAGAGTATCATCATCAACATCAACATAAAACTCTAATCCATATAAATAATGTCTCCATGTTTTCAGAGCATAGATAATAGCATACAACTCTAATTCATGAGTTGGCCAATTTCATTGAGAGGGAAAAAGCTTCTTGCTTTCAAAGGCTACTGACCTTCCCTCTTGGAGGAGAATTTATCCTACCACAATGCCACTTGCATCGGTTTCAAGGAAAAACAGTTTCTAGGGATCAACTGTTTTCTAGGTTTCTAAGACCACAGCTTGTTTTATGGTGTTAAAACTCTCCTATTGATTCTATCCCCATATAAAAGGTATTTTATCTGAGGTCAGATCAGTCAATGGTGATACTATTTCAGAATATCCTTTGATATGCCTTCGATAAAATTGGACAAATCCCAAGAATGATTGTAAAGCGGTCAAACTCTGAGGGATAGGCCAAGTCAATATCGCAGCCACTTTCTTTGGATCCATTTCTACCTCTTCATGAGTAATAATGAATTCTAAATATTCAAGTCTTACCATACACAATATAGTTTTCTTGTTATTTACATAAAGATTGGCTTTCCTCAAAGTATTGAACTCTATTCTTAAGTGTTCGTAATGCTCAACAATACTTTTACTGAACACAAGAATATTGCCAATTAAATGTACTACAAACTTCCCGATATACGGACGTAGTAGATCGTTCATAAGCATGATGAATGTAGCTGGAGCATTGGTAAGTCCAAACGGCATTACCAAAAACTCGTAATGTCCAAACCTGCTTCTAAAAGAGGTTTTATGCACATCCTCGGTTCTAATACGGATCTGATGGGGTAGTCACATTGAAGATCTATCTTACTGAAAATTACGGCCCCATGTAATGCATCTAGCAAATCATCGATCTGAGCCATCAGATACCTATACTTAGTAGTGATATTATTCAATGCTCTGTAATCTATACAGAGGCGAAAAGTATCATCTTTCCTTTTTTTGAATATCACTGGCAACGTAAAATGTGAGAAACTGGGTTGAATCTGCCCCAGCTTGAGGTATTCTTCTAGTTGTCTTCATACATCTGCTTCTTTGGTAAAAGTTAACTGATAGGGAGGTCTATTTATGGGTTCTACCTCCAAGATTCATTCAATTTTATGTTGAACATTCCACTCTGGAGGTAACCCATAAGGTAAAGTGTCATCTCTAAAACAATTAGAGAACTCCTTTGCTATTTGATCAACCATAGCTTGGCCATCTCTCCATTCTGGTTAACCTCAGTGCTAGCCGAAGAACCATCAATCAGCTCTACCGATGTTGTACAAAGAAACAAAAACTCTTCTTGAGCTTTTCGAACTTCCATTACGAAAACCAACGGTCCTTGAGGTGTATATTTTTCACCTCTAATACATACAACACATCATTCATCTTGAATTGATTTTTCAGTCCATGTGTTGGACCCAGTGATTGAGACCACGGTTTCCGAAACCGTCTGTCCCATTGCGTTCCGGACGCCCAAAAACCCCTACCTGTTAGTTCTTGCATGATTCGGTTGCATGATTCGGTGGAGGATTTTCAAAGTTATAGATCTCTGTGTATTCGATTTCATCTCTCTGTTATGCATTTTTCATTCTAAGGTTTTGAAACCTTAGATTTATGCCACATGGCAGTGGATAAGTGTTGACTCCCATTTCTCACTCATCGGTTGGGATTTTGGAGTTCCGACAAAAGAGAGATATTTGCAAATTTTCTTACTTAGTCCGATTATGTAATGGCACCCATGTTTTTAGGCATCTCAGGTTCTATTTTTAATAGCGGTCATTACCCTGGGACCATGATTTCTTGAGCATACCTTATGCAGATCACTCTGGTTACAGTTTGAGCAGTGTGCGCTCATTCATGGTATGCATTGGGTTGCAATGGATGATTTATAGGCCATTTGGATGCATTGCGGTCCTTATTGGATGCATTGATAGGCCCAAATTGCCTCGTGGGATGGTATTTTTTTATGGACGCTTTGCACATGGATGCTATTTTATGCTGAGGGATAGCTTTGACACATTGCAGGTGATGCACTGATAGTGCTATTCTCTCTTGGATGAGATATTATTGATGCATATGCCAGTGGACAGTGTTTATGCTTGAGTCATTTGGCACTTATTGGCATTTTCTTTTGGGCCAGATTTGCTCATATGGATGCATAGTATATGCACATGAGTCAGATGCATCTTTTGATGCTTTGAGCTTTGAGTTTTGGTGATATTTCAGTCTATTGTGGCATACACATTTGGGTGCACCTGGTATTTGGTATGATTCTCTCTTGTAGGTACTAGAATTTGGGATTTTGTTTCATTTGCATCATGGCATCCTCTTCCATGTCTGAAAAGGAGTTTTTCAGCATTAAAAAGTTTGTGGGACAAACTTTTCTTTGTGGAAAGAACAAATAAGGGATGTGCTTATTCAAAAGAAGCAGATTAAACCCTTGGTAGGGATTGAAGCTAAGCCTGCAAATATGTATAAGGATGATTGGAATGAGTTGGATGCATCAGCAAAGTCTACTATTAGACTCCATCTTGCAGAGTCAGTTTATTTCACAGTAGTAAATGAGCAGACTACGGAAGATTTGTGGAAGAAACTGTGTGCCACTTATGAGAAGGAAACTGCCTCTAATAAAGTTTACCTCATGAAGAGGTTGTTTGAGCTGCAGATGAAGGAAGGGGTCTCCATTACTTTTCACTTGAATGAATTCAATATTATTTTCAGCCAGCTTTAGGCTCAGAAGATAAATTTTGATGTGGAGACTAAGGCAATATTTCTCTTATGTTCATTGCCATCCTCATGGGATACCTTCCGTACAGATGTCAGTAACTCTGCACCTGGTGGAGTACTGAAATTTGATGATGTTGTGGGTAGCTTGTTGGCCGAGGAGATTAGACGGAAGTCTATGGATGGCAACAAGCAGGATGCAGCCTTAAATGTGCAAAGGGGAAGATCACAGTTCAGGGGGAAGTCCCAAGAAAGAGGGAAGTCATGTAGCAAATCCAGGGCACGGAACATTGAGTGTTACCACTATGGCAAGAAGGGCCATATGAAAAAGGATTGCTACAAGCTAAAAAGAGAGCAAAAGGATAAGAAAAAGAATGCAAATTGGGGTGCAAATCAAAAAGAAGAGAGTCCAAGGGAGGACAAAGGAAAAGTGAAGATCGAGGAGATCAATGTAGTCACACATGATAGTGACAATGATGTTCTCTTCATGTCTAGTTTATCTGCAGAGTTGCTTACCACTTCAGATGATGCATATTCCCAGGATTGGATTTTGGATTCTCGTGCTTCATTACATGTTACTCCCCATAGGGAATGGTTCTCCACTTATGACAGTGGAAAGACAGGTTGTGTGCATCTTGGAAATGACTATGCATGTGACATAGTGGGAGCAGGTGACATAAAGTTTTCTTTTGCAAATGGGTCTGCATTTGTTTTAAAACATGTGAGACATGTTCCTAAGCTGACCAAGAGTCTTATTTCAATGGGTCAGCTAAATGATGCTGGTTTTCACACCACTTTTGGCTTTCAGAGTTGGAAAATTCAGAAGGGCTCTATGCTTTTGGCCAAGGGTGCCAAGTGTGTGACTTTGTATCCCTTACATGTATCAGGGGTATTTGATCATGTTGTTGCAATAATCGAGCAGCCAAGCACTTCTTTGTGGCATTGCAGGTTGGGGCACATGAGCCAGAATGGAATGAAACTCTTATGCCGTTTGAGTTATGTACCACATTTGAGTTTCTCTGATTTTGAATTTTGTGAGCATTGTCTCTATGGGAAGCAGACTAAATCAGCCCATAAAAGAAGGGGAAAGAGAGAGTTTGAAATGCTTGATTTGGTGCATTCAGACGTATGTGGTCCCATGCCTACACGGTCATTAGGTGGGGCTGAATACTATGTGACATTCATTGATGATGCAACTAGGAAAGTGTGGGCTTATGCTATAGCTCAGAAGAGTGATGTCTTCCAGGTATTTCAGAGTTGGCTAGCCTTGGTTGAGAATCAGTCAGGTAGAACGCTTAAATGCCTACGGACTGACAATGGTGGAGAGTATCTCTCTCATGACTTTCAGCATTTCTGTGATACACGTGGGATTAAGAGGGAGCTCACATCCCCTCGTACTCCAGAGCAAAATCCAGTTGTAGAAAAGATGAACCGTACCATTCAAGAAAGGTTGCAATGCATGCTTTCCAATGCAAGTCTTTCTGGTGGTTTTTGGGCTAAGGCAATGAAGACTACAGTGCATGTGATCAATAGATCACCTAGTAAGATGGCGGTATTCCTGAAGAGGCATGGAGTGGCAAGAAGCCCTCTTACTCTCATTTGCGTATATTTGGGTGTGAGGCATATGCACATGTGCCAAAAGAGCTTCGAAAGAAGCTAGATCCTAAGTCTAGGAAATGCATCTTTCTGGGTTATGGTGAAAGTGGAGAGATGGGCTATCATCTCTGGGATCCAGAAGCAAAGCAGATCATACGCAGCCATGATGTGGTCTTCAATGAGAAGAAGATGCATAAGGCACCCATGAGGGATGTGGAAATGAGGAGAATCATTTTCCAGGATGTGAATCCACCTGCATATGTTGATAGACAGCAAGTTGTCCATGCACCAAATGTGCAAGAAATGGTACCACCAAGTACTCCCACAGGTATACAATCAAGGGTAGATGATGGATCATCTATTGGTGGAAATGATGAGCCAAATGTGGCTGATATGCAAGTGGGACAGCAAGCTGAAATGCCCTTGAGAAGATCTTCTAGAGTGTCTAGACTGCCTGATAAGTTTATTCCAGGGGTAGACTATGTGATGCTTACTGATTGCGGGGAGCCTTCTTGCTACAAAGAGGCTATGATGCGCGAGGATCAACACAAGTGGGAGTATGCTATGCAATCAGAGATGAGTTCACTTATGAAGAATAAGACTTGGGACTTGGTTTCTTTGCCACATGGAAAGAAAGCATTGCCATGTAAATGGGTCTACAAAATGGTCACAAATGATGATGTGCCTAGGTACAAGGCCCATTTGGTTACTAAAGGGTTCAAGCAAGAGAAGGGTGTGGACTTTGATGAGATATTATCTTCGGTTGTGAAGATGACCACACTTAGATGCATGCTTGGACTAGTACTAGGCAGTAGAGGATATGGAGCTTATGCAGATGGATGTCAAGACAGCTTTCTTGCATGGGGTTTTGCATGACTCGGAAATTTACATGGTGCAGCCGGAAGGCTTTGAAGAAAAGGGCAAAGAGCATTTAGTTTGCAAGCTGAAGAAGAGTCTCTATGGTCTTAAGCAAGCGCCTAGAGAATGGTATCAGAAGTTTGATGCTTTCATTCGGTCCCAGGGTTTTAGAAGGAGTGAAATTGATCACTGCCTCTACACTAAAAGGGCTAAGGATAATAGCCTGATAATCTTGGCACTATATGTGGATGATATGCTATTGGCTAGCAAGAATACGTATGAGCTAGATGCATTAAAGGCCAAGTTGCATGAGGCCTTTGATATGAAGGATTTGGGATTTGCAGGTCATATTCTTGGTATGCGCATCACGCACGATCGGAGTAGGAAACTCCTTTGGCTTTCACAAAAAGAGTATGTTACAAAAGTATTGCAGCGTTTCAATATGGAGGGGGGGAAGGCAGTGAGTACTCCATTGCCTCCATATGTGAAACTGAGTCATACAGATAGTCCCAAATCAGATGAGGAAAGGGCCATGATGGCCAAGGTTCCTTATGCATCAACGGTTGGGAGTCTTATGTATGCTATGATAGCTACTAGACCAGACATTGCATTTGCAGTGGGAGTTGTTAGTCGGTATATGGCTAATCCAGGAAAGAGGCATTGGGAGGCAGTTTAGTGCATCATGAGGTACATGAAGGGTACCAAGGAGATGTGCATCTGCTTTGGTAGAGGAGGCATGCGTGTACTTGGGTACACAGATTCAGACTATGCAGAGGGCATGTGGATAGTAGGAGATCCACTTCTGGTTATGTGTTCACCTTTGCAGGTGGTGCAGTGTCGTGGATGTCTCGCTTCTGTGTTGCTTTGTCTACCACAGAGGCTGAGTATGTTGTAGCCATAGAGGGTTGCAAGGAGGCTATATGGCTTGATCGGCTAGTGGGAGATTTGGGGATTCATACAGGTGTACCGACATTGCATAGTGATTCCATGAGTGCTATTCAGCTAGCACGAAATCTGGTCTTTCATGCAAAGACCAAACACATTGAGGTCAGGTACCATTTCATTAGGGAGGTACTTGAGGACAAGCGCATAGAGCTTGTCAAGGTTCATACAGATGATAACCCTGCAGATATGCTGACGAAGAGTCTACCTAGTCAGCGGTTTGAGTATTGTCGTGTATTGATGGGCATTGGATAGTATGCTCACTGGTTGTTCTCCCTTAAAGGCACATTGTCCTTTAAGTGGGAGGTTGTGGGGTTAAAGGTCACTGTGCCTTTACCCTGGTTATGTACAATACTCAAACACATATATAAATGAATGAAAAAGAAGATTAGGGTGGTTTTGCACCCACCAAAACTTTTGTGGCTCTCTGTCTCTCTCTCTCCTTCTTCCGTTCTTGCTTCCGTTGAGAGCACTCTTAATCCCGCTAGCTGAATCTGCATCTATTCTACTTTGGGACTTCCCTCCATTTCCATGTCGCATTCTGAGATCACTATCTCAGCCATCCGATGATCCTTGTTTTGTGGACAATCTTTCCACTAATGATGTTGAAGGCATCCAAAACACAAGCCTTCTCTCCTCGCTTTTTCTCTTTGCTTTGGGTTCAAAGAAGACTTTGACCAAGCCCAGGCTGCCATTGGTGTTACTTTTCTTTTCATGCCAATGGTGGTACTTGGTTTAGGAGTCTAAACTGGCTTCGCCTGCTTGGCTTGACCACCAGGTTGTGAGGCACTCCCTTTGCTAATCCACTTCTTCTTAAACCCAGTTTTCTTTGAGTACTCATACCGAGTCCCAACTTGCACAAACCCACTTGGTCTGTTCCCTTTGGCATCTTCATAGTTCAAGGCTATGGCAATTGCTTCATCTAGCGTGTTCGCATACTTAGCCCGAACTTCCATCTTGATCCGATCATTCAGTCCAAAGATAAAATCTTTTACCTGGATTGATTGAGGTGGAGGTTCATAAACTTTCATTACACTTTCTCTAAACTTATCAATGTATTCCGCCACTGATAAATTTCTCTTACGAAGGTTTCGATACTGATCCCAACCTCGGGATACTTCATCAGGAGGTTCTAAATTCTTTTTAAAACCCCTCCCAAGTAGTGGATGCTGTTGAGATATCGAGCTCCACTTGTGATATGCCAGGGTGACCGTTGTGCATTTATGTCACCGACTTGTTAGCTGCAGATGCGGTTGGTACACCGCCCATGAATAATAGCTGGATGACAGCTATCTTTATGTACTCTAGTTAGTGGCTCAGTTAGTATGCCACCTAGGTTAGCTGAGTTTGGTTTGAGACCCACATATAGGGTTCATCTATTCCTTTTGTACTTAGAGAGAGTTCTTTTGGCTTTCACAACTAAGAAGAGGAAAACTGTTTTTAGCCTCCACCTTTGTGTATATTCCCCCATTATGTATGTGAGAAAGCTGCAAGTGAGACTCCTTACTTCTCTCCCACTCTCTTCACATGGTATCAAAGCTTGGTTCGTGGTACGGTGGAAGATGATGATTTACTTTCTGTGACCTTGAATGGTCTAGGAAAGGATTATGCACAGTTCCGGACATCCATTGCCGTCCGTGAGAATTTTCCTGATTTTGGGGAGTTGATTGCTCTTCTAATTTCTGAAGAGCAAAGAAATGGTGGTGCATCTTCTTTAGGAGGAACTTCAAAAGAAGCGGTCTTCTACTCAAATGCTAGAAGAGGTAGAGGTAGAGGTAGAGCAGGCCGATCTGGAGGCCATGGCAGAAATCAAAATATGCACCAAATTCAAGAAAACCAGTCCTATGGAGGAGGACATGGTAACCTTTGAGGCAGGGGGAGCCAAAGAGGTCGTGGTGGATGCCAGAGAGGCCAAAATGCAAACAGCAATGTTGAATGCTACTACTGTGGTAAACTGGGTCATATGGCTAAAGACTGCTACAAAAAGTAGAATGACATCATGAATGGAAAATTGCAGCAAGGCAATTATGCATCCTCTAGTAGACAGGGTGATGACAAAAACGAGCATTTGTTTATGGTGCAGCACATGACTAATTCTGTGACAAGTGCAAAAGAAAGCAATGATGTGTGGTATGTTGACTCAGGTGTGTCAAACCACATGACAGGTCATGCAAAATGAATGCAGGATGCAAGGAAAATGGAAAGACCAGGATTTGTGGAGATTGGTGATGACTGCACATCTTATTGTGTAGATTGGTAAAATTCCTTTGTCTATGCAGGATGGGAAAAAGAAATACCTGTCTGATGTATTTCATGTCCCGAATATCACCAAGAACCTGGTTTCTATTGGTCAAATGGTTGAGCAGGGCTTGCAGGTCAGATTTAATCCTCATGGATGCTTTGTTGAGGATATGAAAAATAAAGGTCGCTTGATAGAAAAAGGGAAGAAGAAGGGCAGGATGTTTACGTTGGATGCGAACATGCCTGAATTGAGTGCAGCAATGTTTGCACAGGAGCATGGCATAAAGCAGTAATATTCGTGCAATCATACCCCACAGCAAAATGGACTTGCAGAAAGGAAAAATAGGCATATTGGAGAGGTATCTCGTGCCATGCGCAATGAAAAAGGCCTACCAGATTATTATTGGGCTGAAGCAGTTGCTACAACAGTCTACATGAACAGGACTCCCACTGCAGCAATACATGGCATGACACCAGAGGAGAGGTATACTGGTAGGAAAATAGATATTTCTTATTTGAAAGTTTTTGTTTGCATTGCCTATGTTCATGTGCCAGATGAGTTGAGATCCAAGTTGGATCCAAAAGTTGAGAAGTGCATCTTTATTGGTTATTCTCTGCAGCAGAAAGGGTATAGATGCTATAACTCTTCTACTCGTAAGTTTACAGTGAGCAAAGATGTTGTTTTTTATGAGATGAGCACCTGGTATAAACCAGTAAATGTGATTGATGATGTAGATGCACAAAATGGTAATGCTACATAGAATTCATAGCAGCAATCACAAAATATTAGTGGACCTATAATGTCCTCTAGCAATGGTTCACATACTTCGCCATGGACAGGCAGATTGAGATCGGGAGAATCTCCTCAAGGCAATGCAGATAATGGTATGCAAGTATCACAAAAGGGAAAAGAGAAAGTAGATCAGCCCATGGTTGATGTGAATGCAGGTCACTCTTATGTGGATGGTGAATCCAGTGGCTCAAAACATAGCCTTGATGATGAGTTGGGTATCCCTTCTATTGTTACACCTGGAGTAAGGAAGACAAGGGATGTTTTGAGAGCACCTGGTAGTGAGCCTATTTTGCGCAGTCTACCAGAGTTAAGTATCCTGGGGATAGGCTAAAATATGATGGATTTACAGCCATTCACTATGCCTATATGGTCAAAGTGATACATGAACTAGAACCCACTTCTTTTGAGCAAGCCATGGGAAAAGAAAAATGGAAGAAAGCCATGGATGAAGAAATGGATGCCTTGGAAGCAAATGCTACATGGGAATTGATGCCTTTGCCTAAAGACAAGAATGCAATTGGCTGCAAGTGGATCTATAAGGTGAAGCATAATGCAGATGGTTCTGTGAGCAGATACAAGGCAAGATTAGTTGTCAAGGGGTATTCACAAACATATGGCATTGATTCAGTCCGGTTGCAAGGATGGCAACCGTAAGGGCAGTCATTGCTATGGCTGCATCAAAGGGATGGTCTTTACTTCAGATGGATGTAGAGAATGCCTTCTTGCATGGTGATTTGCAAGAAGAGATCTATATGGAGTAGCCACCAGGTTATGTGCATGCTGTTCATCCTGAGTTTGTTTGCAGGTTGAAGAAAGCCTTGTATGGCTTGAAGCAAGCACCTAGAGCATGGTCTGACAAGATAGGATAGTATCTTGTCACTTTTGGCTTTAAGATTTCCATGGCAGATTTCTCACTTTATGTGAGAAAAATAGAGAAAGGTATTATGCTGCTTGTCATTTATGTTGATGCTTTGATCATCACAGGTGATAGTGATGAAGATATCCTTCATGTGAAAATGCTATTGAAGCAAAAGTTTGAGACAAAGGATTTGGGAGAGCTGCGTTACTTCTTGGGCATTGATGTGATTAGATCCACAAGTGGGATATGGCTCTTGCAGAGGCAGTATGGATTGGACGTGCTGTCCAAATATGGGATGACAGGATGTAAGCCTATTTTAGTTCCTTTGGAACAGAATGTGAAGCTGAGCGCAGATGCAGGTGAGCTTTTGGAAGACCCTACTATGTACAGACGCATAGTAGGAAGTTTGATTTATATGACTATTACCAGGCCAGATTTGAGCTATGCTGTTGGGTTGGTAAGTCAGTTTATGTAGGCTCCAAGGAAATCGCATTTGGATGCGACTAGACGCATACTGAGGTATGTGAAGTCCACATTGTAGTATGGACTATTTTATGAGACTGGGGTTCAGATACAGTTGCATGGATACACTGATGCTGATTGGACTGGTAGTATTTCTGATAGATGATCTACTAGTGGATATGTGTTCTCTTTTGGGAGTGTTGCAGTCACTTGGAGCAGCAAGAAACAGCCTATAGTTGCCTTGTCGAGCACAGAGGATGAGTACAGGGGTGCAGCAATGGCTGCATGTGAGGTAGCTTGGTTGCGTAAGCTACTTTATGATATGCATCAGTTTACAAATGGGCTAGTTGTCATTTATTGTGACAACATGAGCAGTATACACTTGGCAAATAACCAAGTCTATCATGCTAGAACAAAGCAGATTGAGGTGCATTATCACTATGTGCGGGAGAAGGTTCTAGTAGGTTTTATTGATCTAGTTTATGTTAGCACAGAGGATCAGGTAGCTGACATATTCACGAAGGCATTGGGTGTAGAGAAGCTGCACAAGTTCAGAGACCTGCTTGGTGTGTAGGAATTGGGATTGAGCTCGAGGGGGAGTGTTGAGATATCGAGCTCCACTCATGATATGCCAGGGTGACCGTTGTGCATTTATGTCACTGACTTGTTAGTTGCAGATGCAGTTGGTACACCGCCCATGAATAATAGCTGGATGACAGCTATCTTTATGTACTCTAGTTAGCGGCTCAGTTAGTATGCCACCTAGGTTAGCTGAGTTTGGTTTGAGACCCACATATAGGATTCATCTATTCCTTTTATACTTAGAGAGAGTTCTTTTGGTTTTCACAACTAAGAAGAGGAAAACTGTTTTCAGCCTCCACCTTTGTGTGTATTCCCCCATTGTGTATGTGAGAAAGCTGCAAGTGAGACTCCTTACTTCTCTCCCACTCTCTTCACAGATGTCTGTTGGCTCTTTCCTACTGCTTTCGTAGGAAGAGCTGGGTATTCTATGTTTGCAGGGTTCCGAGGCTTTTTGTCACCTACAGATATATTGGGATTGTCGGTTGTAGTATATGTGTAGCTTAGGACCTCGAGTCGTGTTCCAGTGAGAGACATAGGCTTAAGTGTGGTAAGCAAACAAAGTGCATGCATGTGTAAAAGAAACGTAAATCATCTTTGTTGAGGTAATGAAGGCTTTCGCCTTCATTGGGGGTTGTAGGGTTTAGGAGGAGTTTAAGGGTTAGAAGGAGGTTCCAGGGTTCAGAAGGAGGTTCCAGGGTTTAGAAAGAGTTCTAGGGTTTAGAAGGAGGTTCCAGGGTTCAGAAGGAGGTTCTAGGGTTTAGAAGAAGGTTCCAAGGTTAGGGTAGAGTACATGGTGGAGAACTCGTCTCCCTCGTAGATCATGGAGTTTTAAGGGTTGAGGAACAAAGGGTTTAGGGGAGCATAGGAGTGGGAGAGGAAGAAGGTGTAAGAGCATGGGGGAAAGAAGAGAGAGAAGGGAGGAGGAGGAGAGAGGAGGAGGAGGAGGAGGGAGGAGGAGGGAGGAGGAGGAGGAGGAGGGAGGAGGAGGAGGAAGGAGGAGGAGGGAGGAGGACAGGGAGAGGGTGGGTTGCAAGGTTGGAGGAGAGGGGAGGAGGAGTTGCAAGGTTAGGACATGCTTTTGGACGTGCAGTGCAAGGAAGCATGGACACTTGAGACAAATGCTTGGAATACCAAAGTAGACTCAACACAATGCCCCAAAGAGTGTGGGCTTCATTCCATTATGGGGTATTTATACAAGTTGGAGAGCTTCTCTCTTTGCATGTAACACAAAGTCGTATCTAGAAGTTGTAACACAAAGTTGTATCTAGAAGTTGTAACACAAAGTTGTATCTAGAAGTTGTAACACAAAGTTGTAACACAAAGTTGTATCACAAAGTTGTATCACCTTCCCTTTCTACATAAGTTCATGTTGGCACAGAGCCAACAATGCCACTCTATCTTTTTGCTATTTTATCCACCACTTATCTGTTGCCTCATTAAACATATGGGTGGCCTTGCAGATTTTCTTCATATCATTCCTGATTTCACAAATGGCGAAAGCCTCGTCCCATTTGTGTAACCATGTCTCTATGATATCGGAACTACGGTCAAACATCCGACCAGAATACTTTTCTGGCCTATAATTGGCAATATTAGGCACCTTAGCCCTCTTAGGCTCGATTGTATGAACACTAGTTTCAGGCTCCATTGGAGATTTACCTTTCTCTTCACAAGATGGTATAGTAGACATACTATGAACCATTTTATTGAGCTCGGATTGCCCTACATTTGCTTGTAACTGTTGTGCTAAAATTTGTTGCAAGGCATCCTCCAATAATGCAATTCTACCAGATAGTGTACATATGGCCTGCTGGGTGCGACACCTGCGGGGTCGGTCGGACTCCCGACTCTATGGGATCCACCCTAGAAGCTTCTTCTTCTACTTCCATTTAGGTTGATGGGTGTGTGTGTGTGTGTGTTTTCTTACACACCTGAATTGTATCTACAATCGAAAGTCCAACTCCCAAAATTACAGCTAACCAGACATATATCAACTGCAAACAAAAACCGCTTTTCCCTATGCTAGGGAAACTCCAGCGATCTCAGAAACCTCAGATCCTTTCCAAATTCGTAAATCCAAAAGCATAATCTCGCTCCCAATCTAGCTCACACACCTTGAAACTTTAGAAATTTAACCACAAAATAGAACAAAGGAAAAAAGGAAATCGAAAGCCCCTTGGTATCTCCACGTGATTAACACATGCCAAGGTTCTAGCACCTAGACTTGATCGCAGATAGTGGGTCTACTCTAGGCCTTTACGTGGAACCACCTGCAGGTTGCAGGCTTGCCCCAGGTACATATGGGATAGCTACAGCCGACCCAGCTGATCATAAAGAACCTCCAGCGCACTCCAGGATAGTACAAGCTGATGCGAACCTACCCCAGGGGTCCCCAAGGACAGTTGAATTCAAATCAAGAGCAACTATCATTTCAAGGTCAATCCACACTAGTGGCCACTTATCCATCGCAATTTTCTGAGCTGTATTAATTTCGACCTTCTTTACACCTGCCGTTATTCCCGGTGACAGCTCAGTTTTCACATCTAAAGAGGCGACTTTCTCATTTTTTCCCGTTGGTCGAAGAGTGTTCCTTTTGTTGTGCATTTATCCCCAATTCCTACTTTAAGCGCAAGTCAGCATCGCTATTCTCCTTTTTCCATCTAGGAATCCATGTCACGCTTAAAACTTGGAAGTTTTTCCCAAGAATAGTTCATAGCAAATGCAAGTAGCTCTGCGGGCTATCAAGCCCAATAGCCGAGCCCACGACTAGCAAAGCCATTTGTACTATCGTATCGCATGAACTTTGCAGAGCAATTGACCCACAATTCGAATGCCAACTAGCCTTGCGTTGACTCGGCCTCTTAGATTTCGTAGATGCTGCTTGAACACATGCCCATGCGGGTGACGTGATATCTCAAGGCGAGCCTGTGAGCGAAACGTTGCTCCAAACTCCCACAGCCTAATGCAACGATTCGACCAAGGCTCTGATACCAAATTATCACAACCAAAACTACAAGCTCAGCCAAGACCACGAATTTGACGAACACAAAATAACAGGGGATGGCACGATGAATAACCGCCCAACCATTTCTCTGGTTCAGCAAGCTCATCCAAATCTAACACGTGAGAAGTACCTGCATGCTGAATACCAAAGCCCACAATTCCCTAGATGATCTTTTGCCCCTTGGCACATTTAATGCATTTAGACCCCTTAGCCTTAGATCCACCTAGTCTTGTGCCATGTCCCCCTCACCAAGAACCTTGACCTTGATTCCTTTTTTATCATTTACATGAAGCCCAAACAAATATAATACAAACATTGATCCTTTACAAAGGAAAATGTCGACTGACCCTTCCAAGGTCATGTTGCCTCAACTTGAGCGTAACAGCAACTGTAGAGTACCAAGTCCTGATAGTTGGGGTTGATGGAGTTGAGGGGGATTTGGAGGAGAGGGTAGGCCAATCCATATTGGCTATTTTTTAGAACTCCCTAGTTGAACCTAACCCCTGAGTTGGGCTGGGAGTTTAGCCCAACTCAGGGTTAGAAACCCTAGGAGCTTGCTGGTACGTACGATGGATTGGTACGGGATGTACGAAAAGGGTACGGTCCTGTACGAGGAGCTGTACGGACAGTGTACGACGAGCTGTACGGAGGGGTTACGGAACTGTACGACGGGCTGTATGGAGGGGTTACGGAGAGCTGTACGGAGGGGTTACGGAGAGAGAAAGAGAGAGGTGGAGAGGCTGAGCGGTGAGGGGGGGGAGAGGCGTTGGGCGGAGAGGCTAGGCAGAGAGAGAGGTGGTGAGAGAGAGAGAGAGAGAGAGAGAGAGAGAGAGACTATATGTGGCTGGGTGCATCCGTGATGATGCTGTGACCTGCTGCCAGATAGGCAGCCTTGAAGCATGCTCATGACAACCCCTTCTGCTGAAGCTGAAACTAGGGAAATTGAAAGCCTGCTTATATGCTGCAAGGAGGTAAGGATAGTCTGAGAAAAAAACATTGTCAACCTGTGGTGCTCATGAGGGCCCCGATGCTTGAACTTGATTGTGTACAGGCGTTGGCAGCTGCTGGTACTCCTCTTTTGGACTTGTGAAACAAAACCTGCTCTGGGTTAACCACCTCTACATTGTTGATGATCTCAGGCCTGGTCATGCGTGGAATCTTCAACTTCGTCAATGCTGGTCCCACACTTGGCACACTTTGCATTTTTTGACTACTGTCCTAAAGCAGCCTTTGACTGAAAAAGTACCTGTATTCCTCCCAGGCAACAACTGTGTGATCATGGCTATATACTGAGGAAGATTTTAGTAGGTTAAAATATTTAAGGTTTATTTTCTGCAGCTATGGAGGCGACATTTCTTTCTGGTTGGGGCTTGTATTGTGGTCTTGAATTGTTCCTTTCAAAATGTGCTGTATGTAGCATGATGAAACCATGTATGCTAAATCTTTCTTTTTTGTGCAGCCCACATTCAGGACAATTTCATGGTAGTAACATTAGGCTTGGCTCTCGTGGTGATAGCTATTATGAATATTTACTGAAGGTATGGCTCCGGCAGGGAGATGCCAAATTTGATGACAATCCAGTCAACTTTTTACGTATGGAGGGCGTGAAGCATCATTTAGTTCAGAGGTCACAGGCCAAGGGCTTGAGGTTCGTGGGTGAGCTGCCAAGTGGTGTGGAGGGAGGCTTTAGTCCTAAAATGGATCATCTGGTATGCTAACTCTGGAATTTTCAATCCTGCTGTGTGTGGTTGAAAACTGTGTTTGACTGTATGACAAAAGATTAAGATCTGGCTTGTACATTATCCATGCTCACTTGCGTATCTTCCTCAGGTCTGGTATGATTTGAAGGCCCTTACTCTGAAGTTCTGAGAATCTCACCTGACATATGCTCTGTTGTTCTTCTGCAATATTGTTTGGTCTGGTTGAAGTGTTACTCAATGCTGTCAATGTTTCGTCTCCCATAACTGTCAATTGTAGAGAAGGCGGTAGAAATATCGTGATCTGATTCTTGAGACAGTAAAATTGCTGACAAATGTCATCTACAATCAGTTTTCTGCGAAGTCGTTAGTCTATGCTGAAGTTTACTTTAAGGTTAGCTCCTTCTTGCGATCATTTTCGTGTATTCTTGAAGGAAAATGGTGCTGAATCTGGTGTAGCACATTGGCAATGTGTAGTCTTATGCCATACCATACTTTTGATGACATTGGCATTCTGAATTTGTTGGCCAAGCTGATTCAAGTGATCACACAGTCAGCCTGCAAACTTGTGAGGAAACGTCTTAAACTGATCTGATTCAATTTCTGAAAGTCAAATAGACTGACTATTTATTTCCTGCTACATGTTCACTGACAGTGATGCAGAGCATGTTTGTTTGATATAGTCCTACCTTTTCTGTCATTTTATTGTGGGGGGGGGAGAGAGAGAGAGAGAGAGAGAGAGAGAGAGAGAGAGAGAGAGAAATTCTATTAACGTCCACTGGAGACCAAAAGGTCTATGGGATAGCAAGAAACCCTCTAGTACATCTGCTTTAGGGAGGGCACATGGCAGCTCCCAAGGAGTGCAAAAAGCAACCCATATTATTGAGAGTACCTACATGATAGTCTGGAAGAGTAAACAGCCATACATCAGTTTAAGACTGAGAGTCTTTTGGTTTTGATTTAAACTCTTTGATTAGTGCTGCGCCTTCATGATAAACTGCCCATTTTCCATCCTTTCTGGCAGCCGTGACATACTTCTCACTTATATAGACTTCATACCCCTGTTAGAGGATCATGCTGCCCTGGTCACCCGCTCACTACACAAGGCTTTCCTTCACGCTTTCCCCCACACCACCCGCTCCACCCGTCCACCATCTCCTGGGACCGTATAGTTGGTACGATGATGAGTGTAAGGCTTTACGCCGTCAGCTCAGATTCGAAACCAAAAACAGTCTTCCAGGCGAAGCAAAGACCCTACGCGAGTATCGTCGACTTGTATGTAGAAAGAAAGAGACTTCGTTCGTCGGAACGAGGAGGGGCTACTGAACATTTTATTTAGTAACAACTTCTAAGGACTTTTGGCGGAGATTTCTAGAGGGACGGTCCCCCTCACCACTCACTGACACTCAGGCCTGGTATAATTATGCACGCACACTTTATGACATCTCAAATCATCCAGTCCCTAACCTCTCACATATGTCATCCTGCAACCTCTTCACTAGAGGGGGGGGGTAAAGGGTGCCGTAATGAAACTTCATAATGGCCAAGCTAAGGATCATGAAGAGTTCATTGCATATGGGATTAACCTCCTAGCCCCGATGTTAAAAAAGCTCTTTAATGAAGCTGTTTGTTTGGGGTTTAGATCCAAAGAAACCTGGAATGTGCATCTCTCTGCTCTACTGAAATGGTCCCGAAAAGTGTGGATCTGTAAAGGACTGCTACTCCACCTGACCCTCGAACTCCACCTGTTTGTTTGGGGTTTAGATCCAAAGAAACCTGGAATGTGCATCTCTCTACTCTACTGAAATGGTCCCGAAAAGTGTGGATCTGTAAAGGACTGCTACTCCACCTGACCCTCGAACTCCCTCTGTATCCCTCGTCTCATCTCTGTAGGCAGACTCCCATGTGTACCCGCTGACTACTGGTAGTGGGCGTTGTGGACTCTGATGTGTCTCTGTGTAAAAGACTATGTTGTGACCTATATAGGATTTGGAAAAGTTCCCTGGTTTTGACCATAAGGTACCATTACAGTTCCAAATCGTGCAGGATAGGGTCTCGGATATTTGAGTCTCATAGACCCCGCTTTCCTATGTAGGAAAGGGGGATCATGCCCTACGGGGCCCTGTAAGAAGTCGTTCCTCCCGTACCACTGCCACTTCCCCTCCTTCCGAGCCTGATCCCGTTGTTGCAACAATGAGCGTCTCTCCTCAACCTGTAGAGGGGTGAGGTCCTCATCCATGGAGATCATTGGCTGATCTCGGAGGACTGATGTGCGTCGTAAAGCTGAAAAGTCGTGCTTGAGTGTCATGGAACCGTATGATCAGGGATTGCTCTCGGTTGGGGTCTCTCCCCATCCGCCATGGCCTCTCGATCCGGTGCTCAGCCACACCTTGAGTAGCGATCACGAAAGCAATCGCATCTGCCATCGGTGTAGCCTTAGTGCGCGGGATCCCACGTACTCTGATGTTGAGAGCCTTGCTGGCTCTCTGCTGCTGCTCCACGAGGCTAGTCGAAACAGTTACCTTTGCAGATTATGCCTTTAGGCACTTGCAGGTCACTGAAGCTCATTGAGGAGCACACAACCTGCAGAGTGCCAGGGCAGACTTAGGAGCAGTACATGTGCTCACCACAGATCATCCAGGGCAGCACAGTCCTGCATGGTGACGGATCTTTGTGGGAGCTATTTGTAAGAGATTTTTTGGCTCAGTTTTGGAGCAATACATCTTGAGATATATTGGTTATTCTACGGCCATCTGATACACAGATCTGAGTGCTTGTGAGTTGTTTCTTGTGCGCACATATTGCCTAAAGCTGGATTACAGCAATCCCTCATGGTCTTGAGGTTCTTCTGTGGCATACACCATAGACTTTACATATTTCCGCTGTGTGCATTCTCTAACACAGTAGTGGTACATGTTGAGATTCTCTATTAAGTTGTTGCTCCTTCCACATGTGCATTTCGTGTTTTTTCCCCAGTTCTGTTATTAATGGTATGCTTTTAACATGGGTTCCCTTACTTTCTCTGTAGGTATGTTTCTTAGCAGGAAACCTTGCTTTGGGTGCAACAAGGGGCTTAACCAAACAACAGGCCATGGATAGGGGAATCTTCAATGTGCATGATGAAGAAAATTTTCAGCTTGCTGAAGACTTAGCTAAGACTTGCTATGAGATGTATTCTGTGACTGCCACTGGCCTGGCCCCTGAAATTGCATATTTTCGTCTGGATGTAAGTACCTGCCATGTCCCAAACCAAACGGAAACATCATTCTTGAAGGTCTGACTTGAGTGAATGTAAATCATAGCTACTAGTGACAAAGTTTTGGTGCATGCAGGATGCGTCTTCTGAGGGAATAAGCGGAGGAAATTTAAAAGCTGAGTATAAGGATGATATTATTATCCATCCTCTTGATCGCCACAATCTTCTGAGACCAGAGACTGTGGAGGCTTTACTCATTCTGTATCGAACCACCAAAGATTCCAAAAATTTGGTTTCATCTGTTCATATACATGTGAAATTAGAAAATATTCATATTCACCTTGAAGACTACTGCTTACGCTTTTTTTTTTAGCTGTCTGCTGCTTTGTTGGCTCTTGAATTGTACTCTAGCGATCTCAGAATTTCTCAGGATTTATTGCGGGATTCAGCAGCTCGATAGGGTTCTTTCAATTTAGTACCCTTTTGTTTGAGCATCTCTTTTTGGTTCTATTGGTTTAGGTCACTTGAGTGGGTTCTTTAGAGAACGATGTTGGAGTGACACTGAATTGCAGAGCATACTTGTTTGCAGGTATCGGGAGTGGGGATGGAAGATATTTCAGGCCTTTGAGACCCATACTAAAGTGGATACTGGAAGGTATTCGTTCCTCAATGATGTGACTGTAATCCCTGCTCCAAAAAGAGACAAGATGGAAACATTCTTTTTAGGCGAAACTTTGAAGTATCTATACCTTCTATTCGGAGACAGCTCTGTCCTGCCTTTGGATAAATTTGTATTTAATACAGAAGCTCACCCCTTGCCAATCACTTCATCACGTCCTTCACAGGTTCAATAAAGCAGAAGGCAGCGTTGGAGTCGAAAGGCTATTTTTCCCCCCCAATTGGATGCCTGCAGGGAGTTTTGAGGATGGTGTAGGATTTATTCTCAAGTATAGATGTCCCAATCAGGCAACATCTGAAAGGGGGCTCTAGGGTACAGAATCTCAATACTTAACTGTTATTTGAGGTTGGAGGACAAAGTTGTGCCTTTACAACCTGCTAGTCACAGGATGGGTGCTGCCTCAAATTTTTAGAGCATCCATAATAGCTTAAACGAAAACTGATCTTGTGAGGATGAATGAAATGGGGGACAGCCCGTTTATCAATCACTAGTGGAAAATGACTGATTTAAACATTAATGGATGTCAGTGAAGGATCTTGAAGATGTAATGAGAGGATTTTAAGAAATAATGAACTCCTGGATGCAAATTGTAGACAGTTGTGCAAGATCAGATTAGAGCGCCCTACAAGTGAAATTCTCTATGCATAAGGTACCCCAATTATAACATTGTCAATCTGAGACTTTGTAATTATATCATGATTTATTGCTTATACATATTGTATGGGTATGTCTTGGAATCGGTGTCCGAGTCAAGGATCCAAAGTATGAACTCATCTTCCTCATATTTTTTGAGTTTGGAGGTTTCTCATGGTCTTGGATGGTATTTCCGCAATGAATTCAAGCATTGAGATAATTCTTGGATATTTCATTATTAAACAAATATTTCCTCTTGCAAGGACATATCAATCTCTTCGATTTATTTTTTGTTGAGCATGTAATCATGCGCAGTTTTACATTTTTAACTCTTGCTGATTAGCTCGTAATGTAATGAGGATTTCTAATTTCTATTCATTATTCAGATGTGAGAAATGTGTTTTAAATGGAAGATGAAACTATACTTAATAGTAGCTTTGAGATTCGTCATCGTTGAGCTTGGTTATGCCAAACTTTCATTTGTGCTTAACTAAGGGCTTTCTTTTGCTAGACAGTTCTTCATGAGGGAAAGATCATGTACACACACAAAAAAAATAGCCTCGTAGCAAATACTATTGTAGGTTCCAACGACACGCCTTTCTAATTTGTACAAATTATACACTTTCTTTTTTAATGCAAAGAGGTACGGTTATAACTAACTTGTGGCTATCATCATGCTGCAGGTCTAAAACTTTGATAAGCTCATTGACAAATATATGGAGTGCACAAAATTAAGAAATTTTGGTGTAGGCAACATTGTCCAAATTTTGGCTCTTTTGATCTCTTATTAGTGGCATCGTGCATAACCTTGATGCGTCATTGATACAATGGCTAATACATTGGTTGTTGGTCAGCCAATGATTAAATGATTGATTGCAAGATTTTTGGTGATTTACAAGGCATGGGGAAGAAGAGCAAGCATCAATATGCAGCATCATTTGAGGCCAAGTCTATCGAACCTATTGTTTACAAGATAGTGTTAGAGTTAAAGAAATAAATCATAAGATTCAAAAAATCACTCAAAGTAGACATGGTGATGGTGAGTGCAAGGAACCTAGTGAAATCACATGGATGCTAAGAAGATTTAGTAGGTAGCAAATTAAGGAGATGTAAGGATTATGGAAATCCATTTTCTCAAGCTAACCTAGCTACTACTAAAAGATCAATGGAGTTCAATGAGTCCCCACCCACTAACTTGAAATTGAGTAAGAAGTTATCCCTCATGCGGATGTGAGTGTAGCTAGCCCCCTCTCGCATCTCACAATCGTTGGGGTTGTGTCCCTGTTGAACCAAGTGGAACTCTCATGAGTGAGGTAAAAAGAAACTACAAATGAAAAAATTAGGCGAGGTTGTGGTGAAGGCTGAGAGGTGTGCTACTAAAAAATCACTTATAGCTAAGGAGTTGGATACACTTTGTAAGTGATTGGAAGAGTTGCTAATGACAATGTTCATATGCATGCATCTACTTCAATTGCAATGCTAAGGGTATCTTGTTTTTCTTTTTCTAAATGCAAGGTATGTGATTTGAATATAGAGGAGGCTAGTTTTTTGGCATGAGATCAAAACAACAAAAAATAATATTAGTAGGTAATGCAAACCATATAGATAATTAGATTTTTAATCCACTAATGAATACCACTTACTTTTGGATCCGAGCTATTCTTTGTCCACTATATGTTTCATTAATCAATATAGGCATCTACATCACTTAGACCTTCTTTTAATAGATAGAGCCCAATATTGATTTAATACTTTCTTGAAGTTAGGAAATGTCACATCCATCTCAACACTTGATTGGGCAACTTGAAGCCATATGGGAGTCAACTGGCCTCACCAAGACAAAGTCGCCTTGCTTAATGTCTACCATTGGTCTAAAATCCTCCTTAGCTTACCTCTTGCTGGACCACAATACCTTTTTGTGTTTTGTTTGGTGCGTATGATAGCATCCAAAACTAAAAAAGAAAACTGAAAAAGAAATCAGAGTAGTATGTGCATATGTGAGCACAATGACTACGTAGCGAAAGCATGTACAATGAGTACAACTTACGATCATATACCCCCCTTGTAAGTTGTGGGCCATCTTTCGCCTTTGGTAATAAAACCCAAAAGATAGGCCGACGGGAAGAGGAAGGAAAATGCAAAAAGTCAAGTCCACCTGGATCAAAGACTGGTCAATTGAAAGATGACTGCGTGAACAATGATGTGTATGGTTGCGCATTGAACATGTCAAAGCTGAACATGTCATAACTTGACATGGATTGTGCAGCTGCTTTGTGGAAGATGCATCCAGATGTGAGGCGTCCATGTAGTGATGGAGAAAGAATTCGGTAGGTTGTGACATACGAGGGTGTCACCAACCCAAAAGTACTGACAACAATGTCGGATGTATGCTGCAATAGTGTAATCTTGTCGAATGATGCGGGGTCGAAGAAGACTGCATAGTTGGTGTGGGTAGAGTGATCTAGGGGTTGCATAAAGCTAGGGCCGAAGTTGCAAGTGTGATACTCTACTTTGCTGAAGAAGAGACCCGTACAATTGACAAGGTACGACAAACTGTCAAACTTGTATGCTCAACTATCATGAGCTGAAGGTCGTCTGATGTGTGCATGGCTAAACATCCATCGGCATGGGATGTAGCATTTGTCATAGGATCAAGGTGGAGCTGATGGTGTAAAGGCCTAGAAGCCTAAAATACAACTGAGAATGCATGAGATGTCCCTGAGGCATATGAGGTGCCAAATGTTGATGTAGGGACCGATATGAAGCCATGGATCCAAACGCTGATCTGTATCAAGTATGGATTGCATACAATAGCCATAAGTGCATGATAAAACACTGAGTCTCCCCAAGTTGCACTATGGTTGAACGTGATGATGTCCACTGCACTGGGGTAAGATCACACTGATGCATAGGTATCCTCATGTTGAGGGATGATCTGCTGATCGAAGGTGGTGATGATAACCAGATCAAAGGGTGGTGCAATGTGGCATGGCTGAGCCGATGTTAAAACATCCTGAAGACTTATCTGCTGATCAGTATTGCTCATGGAAACTGTGTCCAAGGAGATGATATGCTCCATATTAGAGGTGAAAACATCTGTGATGGATGCTGGAATGGAATCACCTAAAGAGCTAAATGCATTGTGGCATGTATCTCTGCATGCGGTTGGAGATGTGAGTGCCTCGTACTGAGGACTTACATGATGAACAACTGCATGATCATTGGTGAACTCCTGCTAAGTATCTGCACCTATGGTGGTAATAGATGGAGTCGAATCCATGCATGAAGATGATGGCTGTGCATCATAAGAATCAGTCTGTGTTGATGTAGATGGGACTGCCTTGTACTGAGGACTCACTGTCGAATGTGCCTCATGCTGAGGGCTTAGTGAGAAGTGTGCCTCATGCTAAGGGCTTACCAACAAATGTGCACTTCCTTGAATTTGTAGCATGTGGCAACCAGTTAAAGATCCTACCTTGTAGTATGTGATGAGCCCTTGCCCTTGGGTGTGCGATATTGAGTCAAGTTCAGAAGGCTTAGCATCATTGTGGGTTCTGCATTTGCTTTTTAGAGGTAAAGTATTGACGTTGTGAGTGCACTTTCGCTGGAGATTATGTTTGACTTGTGGTAGACAAAATATCTGGTGTTCAGTGATTATAATGGAACTATTAGGTTTGAATCATGAGAAAAGTCAACTTGGCCTCCAAGCGCATGTGCACTGAAGTCAATCAAGCTTTTAGAGGAATCTTGTATCGACCTTTACATGTTTGAGGTTCAAGTTTGCTTAGAATGAAAAGGTTGGAAGGGTCATGCATATTCTAGAGAGTGCTATGTAAGTAAGGCCATGTGTTTTGATGTTGGAGGGGTCAAAAGCCAATGTGTCCATAGAAATCCCCTTTGCTTGTGGATTGTTATTGTCATAGCCGGTTGGATTGAGAATTAGCATCGTGTTATGGTCTTCATGTGATTTTTTCTAACCTAGAACTCCTTGCATATTTGCAAGATAGGTGTCGACAATGGGATGATGCCATCAGTGAAGAGAAATGTATATGCTCTTCAAGCCTGCCTTCCTGTTGTTACGTCATGGAATTCAATCCAAATGACTATTCGGGCCTTGCTTGTGTTTGAGCGCTTGAATATGCCATCCACACCATTAATGAGGCCATCATCAAGGTATAGATTGGTCAAGAAAATCTCAACTATCATGCCAGGTTTTAGCTTTAGTTCAATGTACAAGCTCCCCATATCTTTTGGTCCTTTGGGATGTGGATTGTTTTGTTGCACATCTTGTGCGTAGCATCATTGTCTTTTAGGATATGTGCTGGCATCTCAAGCATGTTGAAGGCACCGTTGTCATGCTTTTTCTTTGAGGAATTTGTGTAGAAGAGTTGTGGGATGGTAGCATTTGATGGTGGTAGCCTAAGTTTAATGTTTTTTAAGTTGTCCATCTTGGTGGATGACTAGATTCGGACTGGATTCCAATGCATATGTGGCTTAACATGTTGTCAAGGAGGAATTATTGGACTAGCGCATTGGCTGTGCTAGTTCATAGTAGAGGACATGATCCCTCCAAACCAAAGTA